>NC_033802.1:62690898-62701099 GCF_001876935.1 Asparagus officinalis
AGTTAATAAGGTAATAACCCCGGGAGGTTTTACGGTTTCCTCTGGGGTTGGAGTTGTCTTAATCTCCCCGGGGAAGCATGTGATGCCTCGGGCTTATTCACTGACTAGTCCGTGTTCCAATAACGTAGCCGAGTACAACGCGCTTCTCATTGGACTCAGTTTCGCCAAGGAGCTGGGGGTCGAATATCTCGAAGCTTTTGGGGATTCTCAATTGATAGTCAACCAAGTACGTGGAGAGTATGAAGTCAGGAACCAAGACCTGATCCCGTACCACCAGGAGGCCATCAAAATGGCAGACTCTTTTAAAGAATTCTTTATCGAATACATCCCTCGTCTCCAGAACGCTTATGCGGATGCACTGGCAGCACCAGCGGGATCACTTACACAGCCTCCCGAAACTGAACTATTAGTCACAGTATCTGCATACCCATATATGATATGGATATTGAAGAGGAAGATGATAGAAACATAAGCGCCAAGGAGGTGAATTCAACTCAAATTGGGTCTGAGTCCTGAGATTGGCGTTTTCCTATCATTGATTACGTCCAATATGGTATTTTGCCAGAGGATGTAAAAGAAAGGGAATCAATCCGCCGAAGAGCACCAAGATTCTTCTATAATACCGAGACCCATACATTATATCGTAGAGGGTACGATGGTTTGTTACTCCGATGCCTTTCGAACCAAGAAGCAGAAGAAGTTCTTAAGGAAGCACACGAAGGAGAATGTGGTGCGCATCAGCCCGGTCCCAAACTGTATGACCGCATCAGAAGAATGGGATATTTTTTGGCCAACAATGGTTCGTGATGCAATCAAATACGCCCGAGAGTGTCATGCTTGTCAAATACATGCAAATTATATGCACCAACCACCAGAGCGTTTACACACGTCAACCACGTCTTGGCCGTTCGAGACATGGGGTATGGACATTGTCGGTTCTATTTTTCCCCCTTCAGTCAAAGGTGGTCGATTCATTCTCGCAATCACGGATTACTTTTCAAAGTGGGTTGAAGCAATTTCGCTTAGAGAAGTGAAGACGAACAACGTCATCAGTTTCATCAAACATCATGTCATATACCGACACGGCGTCATATACCGACACGGCGTGCCAAGATGGATCATTCATGACAACGGTCCACAGTTCATAAGCAACACCTTTGTCAGGTTTTGTGACAAGTTCAAAAACAACGGTCCACAGTTCATAAGCAACACCTTTGTCAGGTTTTGTGACAAGTTCAAAATTCAAGATGTTTCTTCAATAGCTTATTATCCCGTCGCAAATGGATTAGCTGAGGCGTTTAACAAGACGATCATTAAGATCCTGTCAAAGCTCGTGAAGACCAATAAACGAGACTGGAACGATAAACTCGGTGAAGCACTCTGGGCTTATCGCACCACCATACGTACACCTACAGGGGCCACCCCATATTCATTGGTATAAGGATGTGAAGCTGTGCTACCATTAGAGATTCAAATCCCATCCCTTCGGATCGCTCTTGCAACCGAGATGACGACAAAAGAACAACATCAGAAACGTCTCGAAGAACTCGAGATGTTGGATGAAAAGCGCTTGGAAGCTCAACAACACATTGAGTTTTATCAAGCCAGAATATCTAGGGCTTTTAACAAAAGAGTCCGACAGAGAAGCTTTAAGGAAGGAGATCTGGTCCTCGCTGCTCGCCGACCGATAATCCTCAACACTCTTAGTTTCACCTTTCCGGATTCTGGGGGTGGAGATCCCACCTCGAGTCTCCTTTCCTTCTTTGTTCGGGGAATAGAATATAAAATTCTTCCTTCCCCATACCAATCCTTTTCGAAGAATTCAGGATTCATCCTAGGAAGTTTATCCCGAATCCTAAGCAGGGATAAGTCTGCGCCTAACACGCGCTGCCGGTTTAGTCTTTTTCCGTAGAAAAAGACACCAGAGTTCGATTCTGGGGTATTCTATCCTGAAACCTAAGCAAGGATAAGTCTGCGCCTGACACGCGCTGCCGGTCAGTTCTTAACCGTTTAAAAAGAACACCCGTTCACATATTCAACATTGTGGCAGGTTGTTATTAATAACACCAAAATCCATGCCTTACACGCATGGGGAATTTCATCCTGAATCCTAAGAAAGGATATGCCGACGCCTAACACGCGTCGCCGGTTTAGTCTTTTGCCGATTGAAAAAGACACCAGGGTTCGATTCTGGGGTATTCTATCCTGAAACCTAAGCAAGGATAAGTCTGCGCTTAACCCGCGCTGCCGGTTAGTTCTTAACCGTTAAAAAGAACACCCGCTCACATATTCAAAATTATGGCAGATTGTTATTAATAACACTAAAATCCATGCCTTACACGCATGGGGAATTTCATCCTGAATCCTAAGAAAGGATATGCCGACGCCTAACACGCGTCGCCGGTTTAGTCTTTCTCCGTAGAAGAAGACACCAGAGTTCGATTCTGGGGTATTTTATCCCGAAGCCTAAGTAGGGATAAGTCAGCGTCTAATACACGTTGCCAGGTAGCCTATTCCCGTAATAATGATGAAGCCTATGTATTCGACATCATAGCACAAAGTCTCAGAGAATTCACTCTCTTAGCACAACGTTACATGCGGAACGGATTTAGACAATCCACATGCTAGCCCGACTCAAACGGTAATCGGTAAAGGCTAATCAAATCCGTTGAAGGCTGGGGGTTAGCCAAAAATCCTAAAGTCAACACCTAACACGTGTCACTGGGTAGCCTATTCCCGTAACAATGGCAAAGTCTATGTATTCGACATCATAGCACGCAGTCTCGGAGAATTCACTCTCTTAGCACAATGTTACATGCGGAACGGATCTAGACAATCCGCATGCTAGCCCGACTCAAACGGTAGTCTATAAAGGCTTATCAAACCCGTTGACGGCTGAGGGTTTGCCAAAAATCCTATGAGTATTATGGTCAATCATTTCAAACGGAATGAGGAATCATAATAAAGATAAAGATAAAAACTAGTTCCACTAAGAGAATCAAGAGTTAAAGTATTCAGCAAATGAAATCATACATCAAGCCCGTGGCTAAAAATCTGCTGACTAAACTTAGACAGCTTCTCATCATAAGCTTGCCTAAGCTCATCCTGCAACTCGGCTCTGATGGACTCTTCAGTGGAGGCTAAAGTCTTCACAGTAATCTCCTCTGTCTCAACCAGCTTTTTCTTCAGGGATTTCAACTCATCAGATAAAGCAGTGTGGGCTTACTGATCCTGTATCTTCGTCATCTGAAGAATACTCAAAGTCTCCTCTTCTTCACGGAGTTCTCTTCTGAGCTGGTCTATCTTGGTCTCACAAGAGGTAATAGAAGAATCAAGCTTGTCGAGTGAAGATGATCTAGTAGCAAGGTTAGCATCAACTCGGTCTACCCGATCCCGCTGCACCTGAATCTCGAGCTCAGCAAAAATCCGAGTATCGCGCCATGTCTGTACGCGAGCATCCAAATGGGCAGCAATGAATGAAGAAGCACATGCATCCCGGAGCTCACGAAACATCTGAAGCTCATGCTCTAGACAATCAAGGTCATCAACTATAGCCTTGAACCAGACCGGACCAGGTTGAACCAGACCAGACCAGTCTAAATCAGTTCAAAGGAGGCTGAACCAGGCCAAACCAAGCTGAACCAGGCCAAACCAGACTGAACCAGACCAGACTAGGATGAACCAGTTTGAACCAGTCTTGAACCAGTCCTGAACCAGCCTTGAACCAGGTTGAACCAATCTTGAACCAGGTTGAACCAGTTTGAACCAGATTTGAACCAGAATCCAGATCGAAGCTGAACCGAGTATCGAAACGACTTCAAATCGAGCGAGGGTTCAGTCCCTTAATTATTCATTCCTCTCCCACACATTCGGAAGGATCGGAGGATTTTTTGAGCCTAATCACTGTCTTTTTTGGGTCATTATTAGGCCGGTTCGGCTCATTCGGACATGAAAATACTCCAATAAGGTATACGAGTATAAACTATTTCCTATTTTTGGTTGAGAAGTTTCTGGAGAATATTTTTCTAAAAATATTCTTAAGGGATAACTCAACAACACTAAACACGAAGCTAAGATCAGAAAACAGGTATCTAGCTTCAAGTCGAAATTCCGACAAACGGCTGCAGACAATAAACAGCACCGGAAACATCTTACAGACATAGACGAACAGCCGATAGCCTAAAGATTGAGAACTCAAGAACAGAAGCCACTTCCAGACGGTCGCGTTACACCGACTGAAGGTGAAATCATATCCAAAGTTTCCAGACTCTTTCTATAAAAGAACGAGGGACATACTTTGATGCGGCGTATCTGGTAGCTATAAAACTGCCTATAGCTCCCTTAAAGTACAGCTTCAGCACGGTGATTCGACAAACCAACGAACCATCGGGGCGACATATCCAAACACGATTCGTTAGTCCATAATACCAAAGCCAAAAACACGCGGACGAAGCGGATCAACGAGGCCGACGAGGCTAACCGAACCAACGCAAACAATGGAATACATCCACTCGCATGCGGAATCAAGCTAACAGTTCGCAGAGTCAACGAGTCATCACAACCATAGAACGGATTCGAACTCAAACACCGAAGGGCGTTTACTGCCAAATCAGCGATTCAGACAACAAGATCAGAGTCCAAATCAACAGCGAAATCGGAAAAACGCGAAAACCAACATTTCGAGACTCGCAGAAACGAGCCACCTTTTGTTGCTCGTGGCCGAAGCCACCAAAGCGTGGCCGGCCACCTGTGCCAAGGCACAGATCTGAGTGCCTATAAATAGGCTAGGGGGGCTCATTGTTGATGGGTTGGAACTTTTAGAGCCGAAACTCTGCCGGATTGAGGACTGAATCTTGGAGTTTTTGAAGCTTTGAAGACTTGGATTTTTGGATCTGGTTCTTGGCGAGCATCCACGTCAGAAAAGGCAGGAGTTCGAGAGAGATCAGATCTGAGATCTGTACGGTTACCCTCCGGATCAAAACTTGGTTTTTGATCCCGAGAAGGCTATTATTTCCTTGGTGAAATAGTACCATCGGCTGTTATTTCCTTCGTGAGATAACACCCGCTATACCGTGTAGATCCGACTGGATCTAGATCGCGCGGTGGTCCACGGATTAACCCCGGCGCAGGTGAAGAACCCACAAAAGCGAGAGACCGCAAAACAGGATCTCGTGATTCGTTCGACAAATAAGGAAAGTTGTAATTTTCATTTTTCTTTTGATTTTATTGTAACCGGATCTTATAAAAAGACCGGATCTTTGTAACCGATAAACCGTTACCAAAGAGTGCAATGACTTCAATGAAAGCAACATTTTTTCCCGCGAACAGTTCCTTTCTTCACGAAACCCTAGAGGGTTTTTATAAGGCTGATCCAACTTCGGGTGGGCCATCAAGCATGCGAAACGAAAACGCGGAAACAAAATCACGTTGCTGACCTTGCACACTCGAATCACCCTCGTGGGTAGTCCCCACTCACAATTCTCCACCTCGGTGAAGCTTCTTCCAAAAAACTGAGCCGACACCAGAGCATCCAAATGTCCTACTCATTCGACAACAAGTCGGGAACCCGAACGAGAGTCCAAACAATCTCACCCCCATCAAAATCAGCTAATCCAAACTGGCTGCATCGTAAAAACTTCCTACGTATCCTCTTGTCCAAGGAATCAAGCCTCACGTAGTTCATCCAATGGCCTTCAAAGGCCTCAACACCGAAGAATGTTCAAAAGTTCCAAACAATGACCAAACTTGACACCTGAAACAACTTTGGTCAACATATCTGCATGGTTATCCTTCGTGTGGATCTTCTCTAACATGACCTCTCCTTCATCCAAAATGTCACGAACAAAATGGAATCTAACATCGATGTGCTTCGTGCACGCATGATAAACCTAGTTCTTCGCCAAATAGATATCTGACATACTATCACAATATACCCGAAGGGTCTCCTGTGCAATCCCCAAGTTTTCCAATAATCCCTGCAACCACAAAGCCTCCTTCACAGCTTCAGTCAACGCCATATACTCTGCCTCCGTAGTGGAGAGAACCACTGTAGACTGAAGTGTGCATCTCCAACAAGTCAACGCCATATACTCTGCCTCCGTAGTGGAGAGAACCACTGTAGACTGAAGTGTGCATCTCCAACATACCGGTGCTCCTGCTAGTGTAAACACATATCCACTTGTAGATCGACGCTTGTCCAGATCCCCCACATAATCAGAATCCACGTAACCAATACAATCCTGTCCTGTCTTTTTATTCTTCTGAAATACCAAACCAACATTCACGGTACCTTAAATATACCATAGAATCCACTTCACGGCCTCCCAATGACCCTTCCCGGGGTCATGCATGTACCTAGATACCATGCTCACGGCCTGTGCCAAATCTGGCCTTGTACACACCATCGCATACATCAAGCTACCCATAGCATTGGCATATGGAACTTTGGACATGTATTCCCGGTCCTCAACTGAAACATGTAATATCTTAGCTGATAGCTTAAAGTGGGGAGCTAATGGAGTACTCACCGCCTTGGCATTGCCATCATAACTGAATTTCTTCATCATCTTTTGCAAGTAACTCTTCTGTGTCAACTTCAACCTCCCCTTCACCTTGTCTCTCTCAATCTCCATACCCAATATCTTCTTTGCTTCTCCAAGATCCTTCATCTCAAATTCGGATGACAGCTCCTTTTTTAACTTTCTAATAGCTGAAGTATTCCTGGAAGCTATGAGCATATCATCAACATATAACAGCAAATATATATACTCACCATTCTGTAGCTTGTGCATGTAAACACACGGGTCATATGGGCTCCTCGTGTACCCTCGGCCAATCATAAAGCCGTCAAATCTCTTGTACCATTATCGCGGTGATTGCTTCAATCCGTAAAGAGACTTCTTTAGCTTGCATACCAATTCTTCCTTTTCTGCTGCTTTGAACCCCATAGGTTGTATCATGTAGATCTCCTCTTCCAAATCTCCATGTAGAAAGGCTGTTTTCACATCCATCTGGACCAAATCCAAATCCAGCTGTGCCACCAATGCCAATAAAATACGAATCGACGAATGCTTCACAACAGGTAAAAATACCTCGTTGTAATCAACGCCCTCTAGCTGTGCATATCCCTTGGCAACCAATCTGGCTTTGAATCTAATCTCCCCAATAGAAGATCCCTCTTTCTTTGCATACACCCACTTGCATCCAATAGCCTTCTTACCCTTCGGTAGCTTTGCAAGTTCCCAAGTATCGTTTTTATGAAGAGACTGCATCTCTTCCTCCATGGCTTCCCTCCACCTATTTGAATCAGAGCTTGACTCTACTTCCTTAAATGTAAAAGGAACCAAGTCATCAACGACTTCTGCTGATAAAGCATATGCAACCATGACATCGTCATATCTAGCTGGCCGACGAATGTTTCTTCTTGGTTTATTAGCTGCAATGGACTCCTGAACATGATCCTGTTCCTGAGTCCCAACATCCACTGTATCTTCTAAATGTCCGACTATCATCTCATCTCCTCCCAGTGTCACCTCTGTAGGAGCCTCGATGGATACAATGTTCTCTGGAGTGGGTGGAGTCACATTATCCTCCACCTGCTGTGATATCTCCTGAATCTGATCTTCCTCCACCTGCTGAGGAACTTGAGGCTTTATCATGTACGCCTCGTCAAATGTGACATTCCTGTTAATAACTATCTTCTTGTCTTGTAGATCCCATAACTTGAAGCCTTTAACTCCATATCTAAATCCCACAAAGACTGCTTTCCTCACCCTCGGATTTAATTTACCATCACTAACATGGTAATAAGCTGGACACCTAAATATCCGAAGTGACTCATAGTCACTAGCTACCGAACCAGACTAATGCTCCAACGGAGTCTTCCCCTGTATCGCAGTGCACAACAACCTATTCACGAAATGGCTCGCATAAACCAACGCCTTAGCCTAAAAGGATCTAGGCAATCCACTCTGCGTCATCATACATCGCACCTTCTCCAGCAAGGTACGGTTCAATCTCTCATCCACCCCGTTCTGTTACGGTGTCTCTCGAACTGTGAAGTGTTGCCTAATGCCGTGATCCCGGTAAAACTATAGAAACAGATCACTCTTATACTCTCCACCGTTATCTAAACGTAGAGTCTTCACCTTTCTACCTGTCTGCAACTCCACTTTCTTTTTCCACTCCACAAAAATATCCAGGACCTGATGTTTATGCTTCATCGGGTATACCCAATTCCTCCTAAAATAGTCATCAATAAAAGTGATAAAATAGTTGGCCCTACCAAGTGATGTGTACTTGGAAGGGCCCCAAACATCTGTGTGAATATAGTCCAATATACCTTGGGTATTATGAATAGTGGTGCCGAATTTCACTCTTGTCTTCTTCCCAAGTATGCAATGTTCACACAGCTCCATCTTACAGATCTTCGCACCCTTTAATAGCCCCTGCTTCGCCAATACCTGCAGGGACTTATCACCAGTGTGCCCCAATCTCATATGCCATAAGCTAGTAGCATCTTCCTCTGTGGTAATAGAAGTTGCTAGACCCTCTGTTACTGTCTTGCCCTTCAAGTAGTAAACGTTGTTTTCCCTGAAACCTCACATCACCACCATGGACCCCTTTGTGACCTTCAGAGTTGCATTCTCCAAGATCACCTTATAGCCAGCTGCTTCCAAAAGTTCCAAGCGAAATGATATTCTTCGTCAATTGAGGAACGAATCTCACTTCCTTTAGCTCCCGAGTCACCCGTCACACATCCAGATCCATACTGTACCAATACCACCAATAGGGCATACGTGATCATTACCCATGAGCATGATATCCCCTCTTTCCAACTTCTCAAAGCTGGAGAACCAATCCCTCCTATTTCTGGAAAAGATCTTGTAAAAGAATTTTGGCTGGAAAAGATCTTGTAAAAGATAGTTAAAATATTAGGTACATATTTCTGGAAAACTAATTGTAATATAGTTTATATATGTAAACCAAGCATAAATACGAATGTATAAATCTCTTATTTAGAGATTATCTTTTCCAAGGTCTTTTAGAATAATTGTCACACATCTAATCTTGATCTTTGAACAACGGCCAGAGAGCGATCACACCGATACGGCGAGAAGCCTCCACATATCACACCGCGGCTAATGCATAAATCATATGATTGATGAAAAGGGAGGAGATGATAGCAGTATACATTTTCTTTCTCTATCTGCCTCTATATAAGTGCCTATATGTATAGAGTAGAAAACAAAGCCTTAACCCTCTAGGATTAGGAGCTAAAGAACTTGTATAAGCTCACTTAGGATCCACCCACTCAATTTGGCAGACCCCACTAATATTAACATACTCCCACTTGTATAAATAAGTGGGTGTCATCTATCACTTTCTGAGCTGACTCCCTGAGCTGTTGACTCCTCCAGTCAAAATCTCTCTGAGATTCTCCTTCCTTATCATACTATGTCCATACAACGTTTGTGTGGCATGGACTATTGAGAATCTGCAAGCGGGTAGCCTTGCAGCTAGATTTGTTAGGACCGGCACATCGATCTTCCTAAAGAAACGAAAATACATAAATAAAAGTGTAAGTGTGTGGTACCTCATTCCCCAGATCTTATCAACCATGTCTGCTCAAGCATCTTCGATCCCTCAAAGAAGTATACATGAACACCCAAGTCTGCCATTGATTCATCCCCTAGCATAAATAAGAGTTGTGCATGTGATGCAATCAGGAGACATATTCAATCGATCTTCCTCTAGCCCTGAATAGTTGAGCGTAATAGTCACCTGCTTTCCTAGCACTACCCTACATCTAAGGTATTTTCTCCTCGCAGCAAGAAATAGTAGTCAAAGCTGTGGATGATCATAACAGCCTTCCTAGATAGCCCAATGTCCCTATAGGTACAATGACTGTTGTCCATCACTAGTGGCCGTCTATAACGGTTCACATAGCGACAGAGCAGGGATCCATCCCTCGACCTCCTTATATCTTGTCCAAGCACACTTCGTATAGCAACGTGCTACAGTATTACTTCTCGCTTCCTAAGAGCATACATCATTAAATAAATGCTATATAGACCAAAGTTCCATTACCTTGTAATGAACTTGTTCGACCATATCACCCCTATGATAATTACAGTTCTGCCCTTATGGTTTCAAAAACCCTAGGGGCTACAAAGGCTATGGCCACTGCTACCTGCGGGCA
>NC_033802.1:62701110-62731116 GCF_001876935.1 Asparagus officinalis
CCTGCGGGCACCACTGGCTGTAGCAACCTCACCCACCGTTTATTTTGACAAAGCATCACCACCATTGGTGGCAGTGGTGGTTGGAGTGGGATCTCGCCAAAGGCTCTATTATTGAATCTCATTGCCGACCAGCGCCCCTGACATCAGTGACGAGATCCAATCAGGATCAGCCTTTTTTCTTTTTAATATTTTTCATAAAAAACATCATCACCAGTGCCTAGCGCTAGCGGTGGTTGGAGGATGGCCTCTGGTGCGTAGTGCTGGAGCCTCCTCGATCGGGTCTTGCCGCCGATGAGCACCCTAGGTACCAACGACAGATCCAACCTAGGATTTCAATTTCTTAAGTTTTTAAAAACTAGAAAATTCAAAAAAAAAAGGTTTAAAATCTAAAAAGTTAAAAAAATATTTTCATATCTAAAATATTTAATAAATCCATGATTTATTAAAATTGCCCACCAGTTCATAAGGTTGAATTTTTTACTGCAGATCTAACATCTCATATGTCAAAAATTAGATTTTTTTTTACACAAAAAGTTTAATTTTTAAATAAAAAATGATTTTTTATTAATAAAAATCGTAACTTTATATGTTCTAGTGACCAAAAACACCATCAAGGAACTTGATCTATTCTACACAAACACTAGATGCAAGAAGAAATAGATCTACCCCTAAACAAGAAGATCAAAGTTGTAAGCAACTCTAATCTCGCTCTGATTCCTATGTAAACCATGCATAAATACGAATATATAAATATCTTATTTAGAGATTATTTTTCTAGAATATTTTTGAAGGACCGCCACACATCTAGTCTTGTACTTTGAATAACGACCAGAGGATAGCCATAATGATACGGCTATATCACCTCGCGATTAATGCATAAATCATAGGATGATGAAGAGGAAGGAGATGACAATAGCGCGCGTGTGTGTAGCGTAGGGATCAAAATGCTAACACTTTAGGATTACGAACTTGTTTACTAAAGAACTGGTTTAAGTCCACTTAGGGTCCAACCATGAAATTAGGCAAACCCCACTAATTGCTTACAATATACAATTAGAATTGCCTATAAAACTATAAGGGGCTGTTTATTTCCTTGCATTTTGCAACTTTGCATTGAAAAATGGGATCTACAAGACAAAATTCTTAAATTTTAATAAATATATATTGTTTGATTAACATTTTTATCATAAAATTAGAGCTGTGATGTAGAATTAATACATCAATTCTAATTCCCTAAAAATATCTTGATTTCACTCTAATTGTTACTGATGCTTATCTAAAAAGAAAAAAAAGGAGTGATATCATGCCATACTATCCTCAACAAATTTAGGGTCAACGAAGCAAGAGTTTTTAGCTTGGATTTGTCGTTCATCAAAGCCTCTTTGATATGTATGCAAACAAATAATAAAGATTATAGAATTTTTAGATCCATGACATGCATAAAAACTAATCCATGAACCAAGCTAACCCCTAACTTACAACTTAAATGGAATTCAAATAGCTATTTTGAACACACGAAAAAAGGAGAGGAAATAATTGCGTTTAATTAGAGAGATTTCACACAGGTGATTCAAACTTTCAAACACACACAAAAAAAAAAGAAAGAAAGAAAAAAGAAAAAAAGGAATTAAAGGAGAAAAAAGTACAAGAGAAGAAAACGACCGAGAAAGGAAAAGAAACAGGGAAGAAATTAGTATTCAATGCCCTAAGATGGACACAACTCAAAAAATCAAGAGGAATAAGGAAGTAATTGAGAAAAACTAAACAAGGAAGTAATTGAGAAAATCTAACATGCATGAGGGTTAAAAGTCCAGATTTTTAAGCCAACAGGTGCATCTCTCTCTCTCTCTCTGTGATATTTTTAACCCAGCTCATAGTCACCATTTTCTCTCTCTCTCTCTCTTTCTGTGTTTTTTTTTAACCCAGCTCATAGTCACCATTTCTAACGAAATGGAGGAAACAAGAACGCTGCGGTAGAAAACGTACTCCACCGCAAGCAGATCAGGCCAACACCTGTGACTGTTGGGGGTGGGGACATATAATTGTCTCAACAAACTATTAACCACAAACAAAGAAGCGCATGCACAGGTGAGCACCTTGTTTTATAGAGTATGACAAGTGCTATGCCTGTGAATGACAAGTGCTATGCCTGTGACCGTACGTACTGATGGGTTTTTTTTAAATATGAATATGAAAATAATTTTGGGCTAAATTACAATAACATTACGTCTCTTGCTCAGAGAAGTATATACCATGCTTTAGCACTTAAAACCAACTAAATACAATAACATTACGAAATCGAGTTTCATGTGATTCCATCCCACCATCTGGGATGGATTCATCTGCAATGCTACACCGGTCACATGATTCCATGCAACGGCTCTCGTTTCTGAGTTGAAGTAGATTATATCTTATTAACAATGGTCATAATGAGAGCATTTTAGGGGCAGCTCTGATGGCTCATTTTAGCAGGCGATTTTTTCTCTGCTAACCTGAACCACTGCCGAGATCTAATGGGGAAGAAGAAGAAAATGTGAATGAATGCATGTGGGGTCCACCCACCCATGTGAAGAGATGGAGGGCTGGGACAAACCGCGTGGGAAGCTATTGCCCAGCGGGTTTAGGAGTGCTTTGTGAAGAGATTGCCACAAACCGGTCCATCTTGGTTTGTTCAGTAGGTCCACCCGATTAACTCTTGGCTATAAATAGGAACCCTATTTTTAGCCTAGGGTTGTAGCAAGGAAGGATTTTGTGGTTGCGGCACAAGAAGCAAGGACAGAGTGCAAGGCAGGAATCGGTCCTCTTTGGCGGCTACGAAGAAAAAGTTGGCGGCTGCAGCAGAGGCAAAGTTTGTAGCTGTTCTTTGGGTTGTTTTTGCGGCTGTTCTTGGGTTTTTGACGGCTGTACTTTTGTGAGGGGTTTGAGAGTATTTGTTTGAGGGTTTAGATTGAGTGATTGTAAACCCTAGTTGTATTCTCCTTCTCTAATAGTAGATCTCCCCCTCCTTGCCCCGTGGACGTAGGCAGTTTGCCGAACCACGTAAAAATTGGTTGTTTGAGTTTGTGGCCATTGTAATAGTTTTTAGGATCCCTCGACAGGTCAGTCCTAGAACTGATGAGAGGAAGAGCCGATATCTCACTTGGTTGAGATATCCGCTTCAGATTCTTGTCTCCTTGGTGAGACGGGAATTCTTATTATCGATCTTTC
This sequence comes from Asparagus officinalis, assembly GCF_001876935.1. Taxonomy (NCBI): domain Eukaryota; kingdom Viridiplantae; phylum Streptophyta; class Magnoliopsida; order Asparagales; family Asparagaceae; genus Asparagus; species Asparagus officinalis. The sequence continues at coordinate 62,704,318 of NC_033802.1, forward strand.
TCTCTTATTGTGCACCAGAAACTCTGCCGAAATTTCCGCTGCGCACAACAAGTGTCGAGGGTGGTTCTTCTGGCGTGAAGACTATTCAGAGTTTGAATATCCACTCTATGAAGATAGATGTGGAGAAGTTTAATGGCACAAACAATTTTGGATTATGGAGATGCGAGGTTTTGGATGCGCTGAACGCGCAGAATTTGGAGGATACCTTGGAGTTAGATGGCAAGCCAGATGAGATTGAAGAGAAGGTTTGGAAGAAGATGAATCGAACGGCGTGTGGTGTGATTAGGTCTTGTTTGACTCAAGATCTAAAATATGATGTGATGAATGAGACTTCTGCGAAGAAGATTTGGGAGATTCTCGAAAGCAAGTATTTGACCAAGAGTGTGGAAAATCGCTTGCATTTGAAGAGGAGGCTTTATCGTTTCCAATTGAAGAAGGGAACCTCCATTAGAGATCACATGAACCACTACACGAAGCTTCTTGCGGATTTGGCGAACGTGGATGTTATAATTGAAGATGAGGATAAGGCGTTGTTGCTATTGAGTTGATACTGACATTTGGAGAGTGTTTGCATTCTCATTTGGGTCTCGACTTGTTATGGATTGAGTCCGTTGTCGTGAATCGTTTCACTTCGTACTGGACACAACAAGTGAGGCATTTGTTTTGGTTGGTGTCAGCTCAGTTTTGAGGAAAACTTTACCGAGGTGGAGAATTATGAATGAATGCATGTGGGGTCCACCCACCCATGTGAAGAGATGGAGGGCTGGGACAAACCGCGTGGGAAGCTATTGCCCAGCGGGTTTAGGAGTGCTTTGTGAAGAGATTGCCACAAACCGGTCCATCTTGGTTTGTTCAGTAGGTCCACCCGATTAACTCTTGGCTATAAATAGGAACCCTATTTTTAGCCTAGGGTTGTAGCAAGGAAGGATTTTGTGGTTGCGGCACAAGAAGCAAGGACAGAGTGCAAGGCAGGAATCGGTCCTCTTTGGCGGCTACGAAGAAAAAGTTGGCGGCTGCAGCAGAGGCAAAGTTTGTAGCTGTTCTTTGGGTTGTTTTGGCGGTTGTTCTTGGGTTTTTGACGGCTGTACTTTTGTGAGGGGTTTGAGAGTATTTGTTTGAGGGTTTAGATTGAGTGATTGTAAACCCTAGTTATATTATCTCTCCCTCTAAATTGGTTGTTTGAGTTTGTGGCCATTGTAATAGTTTTTAGGATCCCTCGACAGGTCAGTCCTAGAACTGATGAGAGGAAGAGCCGATATCTCACTTGGTTGAGATATCCGCTTCAGATTCTTGTTTCCTTGGTGAGACGGGAATTCTTATCGATCTTTCTCTCTTATTGTGCACCAGAAACTCTGCCGAAATTTCCGCTGCGCACAACAAAAAAACAGTGGGAAGAAGCTTTTCAACATTGGCCTCCGAGCATCTAACTCGAGTTTGCTCTCTCCTGATGAGCAATTTGAGCTTAGATCTGATGATGATGGTGAAAGTTCTTCAAGTATAATGGGTTCCACGGGTCCTAAAGGTGAGAAAAAGAAGAAGTCTATGGTTGAAATTCTAGATTCCTGTATCCCTCCAAGAGAAACAAATTTAGCTGGAGTACAGGTTCGTAGTCTGAGCAAATCTCCTATTTCTGGGGTTGGTACTTCTTCCAGGGTATCTTGGGCAGATGAGCTTGATCTTGATTTGGAATCTTCTGATCCTATTTTCCCTGAATCTGTGGTTCATTCTCCATTGATTTCAAATTTGTGCCCACATAATAGATCTCCATTGTCTTCTAATTTGTTCTCGAGTAATGTTACTGTTCCATTGAATTCAAAAAATCAAGATGATGTCGTCAATTTGGAATCTGGAAATCTGGATGGAAAAATCCCTAATGCTCAACCAAACCTTAATGAAAATCCCAAAAGAAGCTGGGTCAGTTTTTTTGCTGATAATAGGAAGCAGGGAAGTGGTTTAAATTTGAACTATATCCCCCCTGAATCTAATGATAGGGTTTCATTTAATGAAGATGAGTGGAATGAGGGGATTTCTACCTGGCAATCTTCTCTTGTAGGTCAGGTGATGGGCTTGAATGTTAAGTTCAAAGCAATGGAAGGATTTATTCATAAAGTTTGGACTCCTCTGGCAAAACCTGAGATTAGTCTCCTTAAAGCTGGGGTGTTCCTTTTCAAGTTTAAAAATAAAGAAGATATGAATAATATTCTCTTATCTGGTCCCTGGTTTTTTGGTTCTCGTCCAATGTTGTTGAAGCCTTGGTCTGTGGGGGATGACTTTGAGAAGTTAAATGATTGCATTTATCCTTTATGGATACAGCTACCAGCTCTTAAGTTGAATTTATGGAATGCTAAAGGGATCAGTAAAATTTCTAGCATAATTGGTCGCCCTATAGCTACAGATATGTTAACTGCCAATATGCAAAGACTGGCATATGCCAGAGTTCTAGTTGAAGTGAAAATGCCCTCTCCTCTCCCAGATAAAATTGCAATTCAAGGGCCTGATGGTTCACAATATCTTCAGAAAGTGTTCTATGAGCTTAAGCCTAGATGGTGTGACCACTGTAAGAATGTAGGCCACGATACTAAGTTCTGTAAAAAGTTTTATCCTGCACAAAAATGGATCCCTAAGCAAAAGGATACTGTATCTGATTCCAAACAGGCAGCTGTTCTGATACCTGATGCTACTGATAAAGGTGTAAATCCTGTTGTTGTGAATCAGCTTCCTACTAAAGTTGTTACCTCTTCTGTGAATTCTGGAGCTGAAGTGCTATCAAAAAATACAAATGAAGTGGTCTTTCCAGCTGATACAAACAGTGCTGTGCAGGTGCATGTTCAGCCTGTTTTGAATTTTAACAAAGGAAAGGATGCTGTTCTCCCTGGTAGTTCATGGCCTCAAGTGCACAGAAATAAAAGTAAAGGAGTTAACCCCTTCTCTCCTCTCACTAACTTGATTTCTGCATTGGACCCCTCAACTATTGATAGAGGGGGTGAAAACCTATGAACCTATCTTTTTGGAATGTTAGGGGATTAAATAAATCCCCTAAACAGCATTTGGTTAAGAAACACCTTATGCAATATCATCTCTCTTTCTTAGCTCTTCTGGAAACAAAACTAAAGCAGGATAAAGTTCAGGCAATAGCTAAAAAAATTGCTATAAACTGGAAGTGTGTCTCAAATGCTAATAACTCAGATAAAGCCAGGATTATGATTCTGTGGGATCCATATATCTTAGATGTTCATATCATTGGCTCTTCAGCTCAACATGTTACCTGTGCAGTTAATTCCCTGGATGGAAGGTTAACCTGTGTTATTTCTTCTGTTTATGGCTTCAATCATTCTGATGGGAGAAAGTCATTATGGACAGATTTATCCCAGATACAGCATGCTTATGGGTCTTTACCGTGGCTGCTCTTCGACCAAGGCGGTCGACCGTGGGAAATCTCGAGCTCACGGTCGACTGCGGCGGTCGACCGTGAAAATCTCTGCTGCCCACTGACGAAAGAAATCAAGCGCGATCGACCATGGCGGTCGACCGTGAACTGATATATGAAATTATACAGTTTTGAACAGTTTTCTCATTTTAAAACACTGTTTAAAATGAGTGAGCAGGTTCTTAGAGCAAAGATGGATCTGGAAAATGCTCAAAAGGCTTTGTTATCTGACCCTTTTAATGCTTCTCTCATAAATCAAGAAAAAGGTTTTATTGCTACTTTCAACAAACTTTTGGAGTGTGAATTATCATTCTATCAACAAAAAGCTAGAATCAAATGGAATCTCCAAGGGGATAGATGCACAAGGTTTTTTCATTCTGTTATCAAAAGCAACAGACACCATAATAGAATTATGATCCTGTATAACAATAATGGAGATAGAATTACTGAGGGAAATGAAATTGCTATGGAACTTATCTCTTACTATAAATCCTTGTTTGGAGCCTCAGTCACTACTATTGATCCTGACATGGATATAATTCAGAAAGGCCCCTGTCTTAATGATCTTCAAACTAGAGAGCTATCAAAGCCAGTTACTAAAGAAGAAATTAGGAATGCTGTTTTTTCCATGCCTGATGATAAGGCACCAGGTCCTGATGGGTATAGTGCTGCCTTCTACAAATCTGCTTGGCCTATTGTGGGAGATGAAATCACTCAAGCTATTGAAAGTTTCTTCAAATCAGGTAAATTATTGGGGACTGTCAATTCTACAGCAATCACTCTCATTCCAAAGGTGAACTGTCCTTCAAATCCTGCTGATTTTCGACCAATTTCTTGCTGCAACTGCATTTACAAGTTCATTTCAAAGATTTTAGCAAACCGAATACAATCTGTCATGGGAATTATCATCAGTGAATCTCAGTCTGCTTTTGTAAAGGGTAGGCAAATCCAAAATAACATCTTGCTGGCCCATGAACTAGTTAAAAACTATGGAAGGAAGCACTTATCTCCTAGAGCTATGCTTAATATTGACATCAGAAAGGCTTTTGACACAATTAACTGGGGTTTTTTTGGATAAAATGCTCAGAGGTTTGGGGTTCCCTACAACTTTTGTTGATTGGATTATGACTTGTATTTCAACCCCTAAATATTCCATTTCTCTTAATGGTTCCTATCATGGCTATTTCAAAGGGGCTAGGGGTTTGAGGCAGGGAGATCCTCTCTCCCCCTACTTGTTTATCATAGGCATGGAGTATCTTTCAAGACAACTGAGCTTACTGAATAATGATGGAGAGTTTAAATTTCATCCTAAGTGTGGTAGTCTCAAGATTTCTCACCTTATATTTGCTGATGACCTGCTTTTGTTCAGTAAGGGGGATGTAAAATCTGTTCTGAAAATCTACCAGTGTGTCAAAAAATTTGGTGCCATTTCTGGACTTGAAGCAAACCTCACTAAGTGCTCTATATTTTATGGTGGAGTTGATGACACTATCAAGAATGAAATCTATAATCACATTGGATTTCCTGAGGGAGTTCTTCCATTCAGATATCTTGGTCTTCCCCTGATTGCAAAGAGATTATCTTTTGTTGACTGCAGTCCCCTGTTTCAGAAAATTTCAAATCAATTTCAAGATTGGAAGAAGCACAGAACTCTGTCCTATGCAGGCAGAATGCAGATTATTAAAAGCATCATTCTTGGTGTTCAAATATTCTGGACTTCATGTTATATTCTGCCCTCCAGGGTCCTTCAGAAAATAGATGATCTTTGCAGAGATTTCTTGTGGGGAAGATCTGATCATAGTCTCAAGGCTCCACTTGTATCTTGGGATAAAGTATGTACAGGTAAGAATCAAGGGGGTCTGGGTATCTTTTCTGCCACTACTTGGAATCTAGCCACTGCAGTTAGAACATTATGGTATGTGCATTCAAATAAAGAGTGTTTGTGGATTAAATGGGTTCATGGCACCTATCTTAAAGAATCTAACATTTGGCAAGTGAGGGTGAAAACTTGAGACTCTTGGTAATCTAACATTTGGCAAGTGAGGGTGAAAACTGGAGACTCTTGGTTATGGAAACAGTTGCTGAAGGTAAGGGATAAAGCTGTGAATCTTGTGGGTGGAACTGATATGTTAATTCAGAGCATCAGGTCTTGTTTTTATCAATCCAAGATTCAGCTATCTGAGCTATACAAGATCCTTTCTCCTACTAATGTAAACGTATCTGTACCTTGGGCAGATACAGTTTGGGAGAGTTCAGTCCTACCTAAACAGTCTTTTATCTTGTGGTTAGCTATTCAAAATAGGCTTCTCACAAAGGAAAGACTGCTTAAAAGAGGGGTAATTCAATCTAATCAATGCTCTCTGTGTGAAGGGGGATCTGAAAGTCACAGGCACTTATTTTTTGACTGTAGTTTTTCTATGACTGTGTGGAATGGGGTTATGGAATGGCTCAAGTTTAGTTGGAGGACATGTGATTGGAGATTGCTTCTTGATTGGTATTGCAATAGCCTAAAGGTGAAGGGTTCTAAACTGAAAGTGAAGAGAATGGCTCTTGCCGCAAGTGTTTACTACATTTGGAGAGAGCGTAACGAAAGGATCTTCAAATCGAAAAGTAGAAGCTCTGGCCAAATCATTAGGGATATTAAAGTTGATTTATACACTGCTATCCTCAACAATCTTTCGCTGCCAAATGAAGATTGGGGTTCGTTTCTCTCCCTGTAAATGGAAAGTTGAGTTTTTCTTTGTTTGTTGAGTTTTAGTTCTCAGAGTTCAGTATCTGAGATTTTTGATGTACTTAACTTCTAAATTTTGGTTTGTGAATAAAAATCATTCATTTACCAAAAAAAAAGATTATATCTTATTATCGCCAATTTTATTTTAAAATACAATTAAAATAAGAGCAAAAATGAAATTTAGCCTCTATTTTTTTTGACAAAAAGTGAGGGCTAAAGTTAAGAGAATAAAACAATTTGGGGGATGGTGGGGGGCCAATTTTACAACGATCATGAGTCGGAGGGAAAATTTAAAACTAACTACACGAGAGTGTTTGGTAAGTGGAGTGTTTATTTTGTTTCCGTTTCTTTTTTTCAAAAAATCAGCCAACTATGTTTGGGAACTGAAGCGTTTTTTTGAGCTGTCCATATACAAAAAGAAAAAATCCAACGCTTATCTCAAAACACCTAAAAGGTGTTTTGAGATTCCCGTGTCATTTATTTCTCCCCCAAATCCATCCCGATCCTCTCTCTTCCTCAACCCTATACGGAAGGTCGACAGGTCTAGATCCGTCGGCTGCGGGAGCAGGAGCTTCTCCGGCGACTTCTTGGAGCAGATCTCCACCGGATTCGGCGACTGCACCCTACGAAGAGTCGAATCTCACCGCGAATCCAACATCAAGACAGTGGTTCATCATCGCCAGTAGCTCGATCACGACGATGAGCAGGGAATCAAGGAGAGAGTCAGGTGCGGCAGAATCTTCGACGGTTTCGGGATGATCACGACGGCGAGTAGGTAATTTGGTTTTATTTATTTTATTTTTATTTTTATTTTTATTTTTATTTATTTTTTGAAGTTGAATTCTTCTAAAATATGATTGTAGATCTTGATTGATTTGGTTGAAGATTGCAGTTGCCTAAGAATTATGCCTTTGATCAATTATATTGTCAATATAAACTTTTACAATGGTGTTTTCAAACAGTTTAGGAGAAAAACACAACACCAATGTGTTTTTCTAAAAACACAACAACAAAAAACACCTTGGAAGCCAAACGCTCCTGTACAATTTTAGGGACATGGACATAAAACCACCCAAATTAAAACATGGGTAAATTTCACACCCAATAAATTTATGTGTTAAGAACTAAATCCCCAATATCTTGGAAACTCTCACTTAACCCCAACAATGTTGTTTAACATAAAATCCTCCATAATGGTTGTTTATAGGTTTTTAGTGGGTTGTCTATAATTTTTAGTAGGTTGTTTGCAAATCTCAGACATAAAGGGGGTTGTTCGTGATTTTTCATTTTAGGGGTTTCTTCATAATTTTTGAACTTTTCAGGGTGTTGTTCATAGTTTTTAAAATTTTCAAGAGGTTGTTTGTAATTTTTTTACTTTAAGGGAAATTTGCAATTTATAAATTTTTAAGAAGTAGTTTGCACTTTCTTATTTTTCAAGTGGTTGCTTCTAATTTTTGGATTTTTTTCAGGGTTGCCTTCTAATTTTGGATTTTTTGGGGTTGCTTCTAATTTTGTGGGTTGTTTCAAATTTTTGTATTTTCCAATGTTATTGATAATTTACAAATTTTTTAGGGGGTTGTTTGAAATTTTTAGATTTAAATAGATTTAGAGGGGTTTATAATTTTTGGACTTTGTAGGGGTTGTTTGTAATTTTTAATTCAGCATGTATTTTGATAAAATTTGAATTTTTTAGTGTCTTAAAAATAATTATTAGATTTTTTAATCATTGATAAAAGAGAGTTTCTTTCTTCGCAACTCGACATTTTGGGGTGTATCTTCTGGAATTACTTCTTCCTCACCAGAAATCATCTCCCATAAATCTTGACCTTGTAGATAAGCTTCCATGCATAGCCTCCAGTTGTAATTACTACCATCAAGCCTTTTTTTGGTAAATAAAAAATTTTATTCATCATCAAATATGAAAATTTGTATACACATCAAGACTCTCATCACGTATGCATATATGAGATATCAATAAAACCTGTAACTAAAGCTCATAGATACACATATACACAGAGCCTAACAAGTATAAAACCAATTCTAAGTATAAATGCATGCTGAGATAATGCTGATATCCAATAATCCCTTTTGAGCTATAGCAGGTAGTATCACTACAGCAACTCTCTTCCATGGATTCCTCATAGCACCAACCATTTGAAGACCTACCTCTCAATCACCAGCAGCATTGAACTAGGCATGCAAATCCTCAATTATTTACAAGGATAACACCCATTCCTTGCATTCCTTGCCATCAAGCTTTTCTACAAATGCACAGTTAACTAGTGGAAATAGAGCTTTCGCTGATGGCAACATCACTGACGGGAAAATGCCGTCAGCGATGTAAACATCACTGACGGGAAAAACCGTCAGAGACGTTGTCGTCACAATTTCTTCGTTACCGTCAGCGATGCAAACATCGCTGACGGGATATGAACATCGCTGACAGGTACCCCGTCAGCGATGTTGACTATATATTGTTTTTACCCATCTCCGTTATTTTTACCACAGTAAAACCCTAAGCTGACTCACTGCCGCTGTCGACATCCCCTCTCTTAGCTCACGGGAATCGCCGCCGGCTCATTGATTTTAGGAGGAAAATCCATTCGGTAGGGTTGGGAGGCGTTTGTTTCACTCATAAGAAGTTGGAGAGCATCTTGTAGGGTTCAAATCGAATAAATTCTCAGTAAGTCTTCCTTTTATGAATTTTTTGTCTAGTAAACAATGCTTCTCTTGTATCAAATATTTTAGAAGATTTCAACAATTAAAATTAAATTTCTCCTAACGGGTTAACCACTTAATTTAGAGTTTTAGCTTAATCACTTATCCTTGAATCTTCTGTCTGGAAAATTCATTATAAATTATTTTACCGGAGAAGATTACGTTTATACACAATTAATAAATTTTCGTTATATAGCCTAAAAACTTTGTACTGATAGTGCAAACAAAAGGTACAGTAGACTTATTATGGATAGACCCCTAGTAGTATTACAGTGCAGGAGATCCAAGCGGTATTTTTTGGTCCTTGTTTGATTTTTCAGTTCAAAATTGGATATTGATGGGTTTTAATGTTGATGCCTAAGTTTAATTATCTTTCCTAATATGAAGATCAAAATAAAGGGGGTTTTCTGATATTTTGAAAATTAAGGGGGAAGGGGGGTTATCTGATAATAGTCCCAAAGTTAATGGGGGTTTACTGATATTTAGCATTTATCTTAACTGAAAAAGTTAGACATATAAGAGGGGAAACAGTAGCTAGGAGATGATAAATTAAAACTAATTATATTACTTTTTGAATGTTGCGATAAACCTATTATCATATTTATCTATGTGTGTGTGTGTAAATGGTGGTAATTCATCATTAGCATGTTAATCCCACTAATTAGTCGTGTTTACTGGTGTTTGTGGATGATTACAAGTTGTAATCCTCTGATCCTACATAACGAGTAACAAACTTTTCCTGTCATACATATCTAGAGTGATTAATAGAAAATTTTGATTAGTTAGATACATCGAGATTGTATTGTGTTATATATCATGATTTTATGAATCGAAAGTCGTTACCCCTAGTTTCCCGTCTAATAATGTTGGATGTGAATTTCTTCTGATATAAACTCACGCAATTCTAGTTGGATGTGAAAATACTTTTTACATCTAAAGAGAAAAACATGATTTACACACAATATTATGTGATTTTAAATTTAAATATTTTGTTGTTAGAGTAGAGATGATGCTATTGGGAGCACGAGTCGTAGGGATGGAGCCGCCAGTGGCAACACGGACGATGACATGGATAGGGCGGATGACCTATCTTAGTGAGTTCTATCCTAAACTCGTGTTTGTATATTGAACATCTTGATATTGGAGATTATGATACGCTTGTATGGTTTGTTATGGAAATTTTTATGGATTTATAACTTATTATGAAATTTGAATAGATGCGAGATGTTTGTGAATTTTGGATTGTACATATTTCAGATGTTTGTGAAAATTGAATGGATGCGAGATGTTTGTGAAATTTGGATTGTACATATTTCGAATGTTTGTGAAAATTGAATGGATACGAGATGTTTGTGAAATTTGGATTGTACATATTTCGAGATGTTTTGGAATGTGCAAGAAATGTCATTGTTTGCAGATTTGTATGCACAGGGAACTGATTGTAATCAGCATTATTTTTTTAGCTGATAATACACATCGCTGACGGGCATACCGTCAGTGATGTATAAACATCGCTGACAGGCTACCGTCGGTGATGTTTAATTATCGCTGACGGTCTTACCGTCAGCGATGATCATCGCTGATGGTAAATTCTAAGCAGTTAGAGAGAATAAAATCAAACGCAATTCTTTCATTAATTTTCTTATTGCAAATTTGTCCACAAACAGCTGACAGGATTCCGATCAGTGATGTATATACATCGTTGATGAAATGCCGTCAGCGATACTTATTGTTGACAGCTCGCCGTCGGCGATCATGGGTTCATCGCTGACGAAGTGTCATCAGCGACCAACATCACTGACGGGAATCCCGTCAGCGATGTGTATAACATCGCTGACGGGAATACTGTCAGTGATGTTTTATTATCACTGACGGCTTTTGCCGTCAACGTTGTGCCGTCAGTAATATACATTATTGATGGCACCCTGTCAGGGATAATTCTTCCCTGACGGGACTATTGCTGACGGCTTATCATTGACGGATCGTCATCAAGGATATATATCGCCGACGGGGATTTAGGCATTCTTGACGGGATTGCCCGTCGAGGATACCTTGTTTTCCACTAGTGGTTGCCTGCATTCATCATGATTGGAAAATTAAATCAAATACTTGATGAGCAACCTGGCTCTGATTCCATGAAACAAATTTAAGAAAATAAAAAGAAAAAGAGGAAGAAGTGGAAGGAACCAAACAACTTTATTAACTTGAAACCAGAACTTACACCAGAACTACAACAACAAGTCCACTAACAAAGATAACTACAAAATAAAGGTAACAACCCACTAACTATACTAACAAAGACTGCAATAGACTCCTAGAAAAGTGGTCAGTAAGTTTAACTAATTTGCAACACAGATTTGACCACCTCACTATCAAGTTCAATAAAAGAACTTGATACCAAGGTTCTCCATATCTCTCTCTCTCCCTCCCCCCCTCTCTCTCTCCCTCTCTTACAAAATCACTCAAAACCCTGAAACAAAGCTCTCTAAACCTCTCACAATTCTCCCACAAAAGGATGCACAATACTCTCTCAAGAGTCTGCTCAAATCGTCCTTGCATAACCCTAAAATAACGTGTTTAGGGTTATATATCAACTCGCAATGAAACGGATCAGAAGACAGAATCAGGACCAAACCCTCTATGCGGTCGACCGCCGAACCCATCGTGCGATCGACCGCCAAAAGTCCAGAGACAAAATCGCCTACAGGGTTTTGGCACGGTCGACCGCAGAACCCATCACGCTCGACCGCGCGGTCGACCGCCGCGCCATGTGCGGTCGACCGTGAAACTTCCAAAATGCCTCCTGTTTGTTTTCTCCTGAACTTTGTCGTCATTTCTATAATTCTCCACCTTAGCAAACATTTTATCAAAAACTGAGCCGATACCAATACCAACCAAACGTCTAACTTGTTGCATCCAAGACGCTATAGAATCAATCCATGACAACGGACTCAATTCATAACAAGTCTGGAACCCAAACAAGAGCTCAAACAATCTACCCCATCGAAATCAACAAATCCAATCGGCTGCATCAAAAAGACTGCCTACGTATCCTCTTGCCCAAGGAATCAAGTCTCACGTAGTTTACCCAAATGGCCTCCAAAGGTCCTCAACATCGAAGAATGTTCAATAGCTCCAAACAATGACCAAATTTCATACCTGAAACAACTTTGGTAAACATATCCGCGTGGTTGTCCTTCGTGTGGATCTTCTTCAATATGACGTCTCCATCATCCAAAACATCACGAACAAAGTGGAATCTGACACCAATATGCTTCATGCGTGCATGATAAACTTGGTTCTTCGCCAAATAGATAGCTGCCAAAAGTCTAGAGACCAACCCTGTCATGTGCACGTTCGCGGTTGACCGTTGCCCCATGTGCGGTCGACCGTGAGGCTTCAAAATACCTCCTGCTTGTTTTCTCCTGAACTTTGTCGCCGTTTCTACATCAAGTGCATACGTGGGGCATGAATTCTTGGGCAGTAGAGTTATAGAAGTGACATTTAGAGCTTTGAGAAGTTCACTAGATTGGAAGAAACTCTATGCTCTGACATGATAAATGTCCTCTCCTGCAACCGACCAGGATGCTTTGAAAAGGTTGGTTGTAAAAACCATTAGCTCCAGGGCTTTTTAGATCACGAGTTTGAAACATTGCATATTTAACTTCCGTCGCTGAGATAGGGTCTGCGAAGAAGGATGAATTGCCAAGCAGATGAGGCATGTAGCTAGCGAGGGAGCAATTCATTGTGAACAGAAGAGGATTTGCCAAGCAGATGAGGCATGTAGCTAGCGAGGGAGCAATTCATTGTGAACAGAGTTTTGAGTGACTAATTTTACCCCTCATTGTTGAGCAAAGAGAGAACATTAATTGTTCATTATTGAGTGACTAATTTTAAGTGCTTTGAGTTATTGACCAACTTGATGAAGACGAGAGCCGGCCCTTAAAATGTTTAGACCAATGCTGTTGCGCTAAATGAACATTATGAGATCCTAGCTAGGTTCTCCAACTGTAACTTTTGTTTGTTTGGTCTTTATAAGAAAATTCATGAGGCATAAACCTAAAGTTTTTCATACGTAAGAAATCTTCCGTTTATTTATTTAGTAGCTTATGTTTTTCTTTTATAAGCATGCAAGTTGTACATTATAGAAAATTGAAAAAAAAGGAAAATTTAATTAAACAATATATATGGACACATCAGGCAGTAGGAATAATATACAGTTTTCTTATATTTAATTAATTAGTTCTTAGAAGGCTATATATAACTAACCTTATTTTCATGGTCTCGCGAAGTTCCTTTTACACCAAACATTCACACCAGATTTTATAGCATCTCGTCAAACTTAGTTAAATACTAGATTATGGATAGGGTAAATTACATTAAACACCCAATAAGTTTCTACATTTTGTAGACAATTAAACCCCATAAGTCAGAACTAGAAAACAACGTAACGAGGCAAACGAGAGGAAAAACTATTTTATACAATATAAATGATTCTCAAAATCAAGAAAAAAAACCAAACAAGAGGAAAAGCATGCCCCTAAAGAAAGAAACGAGACAAAAAGTCCAATTTGGGAAAAAGGGACCAAGACAAATAAGAGAAAAAGTCCAATTTGTACAAAAGGGACCAAGACCAAGGACAATTTTATCCTTGAGCTGTAACCCTTCACATCGTAATCATCCTCACATATTTAAAACCTTCGCTTTTCCCTCCTTCAAAAAAGGAGAGGAATAGTAGGACAAAAAAGGAGCAAGAACAAAAGGCCATGCATGTGAGCCTTGTTCAATAATTTTCACCTGATACGTAGTCCACTTCTCTTCACACGTTTAAAAACATCGAATTCCCTCCTCTCTCTCTTCAGCATACTCATCTCCCCTCCCTCCCTCCCTCCCTCCCTCCCTCTCTCCATCTATCTACAAGATATGGTGCAGATATCATTCTTTACATCTCTCACCACGCGATTCAGCTTCTTCCTTCTCTTCGCCTTCGGCCAAATGAGAGATTTCTTTAGGAAAATCCTAGATTTTCGCAAGTCTAAGAATCTCGAGGTAAGTTCTCGATTCTTCCAAATTTTAAACTCAATTTATTTATTCAGCACATAATTTTTGAAGAAATAACATGATATATAGCTTGTTATTTCAGGTTAAAGGTAATAAATCAACCTTAAATGTGTGTAGCATTTAAAACAACATAGGCACCGCGTAAATCTTGCTATCACGATATAGTATACACTATCCTTCTTTTAAGTATAACTAGCTAGTTTAGTGCATGTGTACATATCTCATTTATGCTACTTTAGTCTATAATGGTGCGAAAAGATGTGAGTATATATATACATATATATCTAGTTTAGTGCATGAGTATATATAATTGTGATCATCGCTAGATTATATATATATATATATATCATTATTATTTTACTTCTAAAACTGCATGCAAAACTTAAACTTTAAAAAAAATGTATGTAAAACTTTAATTTTAGCTTTTGTTCTAACTATTTTTAAATTTTCAGTTGCAAAAATGGATAAAAAAGACAATTTCACTACTCATATATAATATGAGAAAGAAATATATTGAGGAGTTGGAGCGCTTGGGATGATAAGGGAAGGATAGTCGTTGATTTTTTTTTTTCTTGTGTGTGTGTGTGTTGGGGGATCTAATATATTTCGAAACCAGTTTACAGAAACAGAGATACTAGATCAATACAGAAATTCGAAACCAGTTTATAGATACTCCATCAACAAATCTAAAATATTATTAGTTATCAAAAGGAATCTAAATCCCACATTTACTCGTAAATTATTTGTTAGGTTTTCGTATAATAATAAAAAAAGGCAAATATTTTTTTTTCATTTTTTTTCCCTTGTGAAACTGAACTTCAGCCACCAGTTGGACCCCGCGGTAAAAATAGGTAAGTCAAAAGCAATCACTTTTTACCTGCAATGGAAAAATTCAATATTGTCCTAAACCCAATTGTTCGCAGCTTGAATAGTTGTATCCATGAGGTTTTTGGCCATAGTTGTGCGGGGACTCTTTATAAATGTTTGGATAAATTTCACAGAAACCCCTTAGTTTTGGGGTGGCATGCATATACTCCCTTGGAAATTGACTATTCAAGATCTCTCTAAACTTTAGGGAGTTCACAAAACCCCTTGAACGTTTGAAAATTTCCGCAAACAAAAATAACCCTTTTTTGTAAGTAACCGGTTTTTTAATGAAAAATTTCTGACTAACCGATTTTTCTTTCCCTTTCTGTAACTTTCGAAGTAAGTTTAGGAAAGATTTGTACAAATAACCCGAAAATATATGGATTCTGTGAAATTTATCCAAATCGTTTCATGTTTGATAGTACCAAAATGCATGGCTTAGAATAATTTTCACAGAACATATAGTTGGAAGCCGAGGATGCAAGGTTTTTTATTTTTTCCCGCTTTGGGGCAAAGGAGTAAGAAATAAACTTCATGAACTTCTGATTTATTCCTAACCCATTGGTAACACATATTCCCTTGCATATTTTTGGAAAACTAGTATAATACACATGCGTTGCACGTAGATACACTTGCTTTATATTTTAAAGCAAAGTAAAGCCTTGGTTTGTTTTTAGTATTTACATATAATTGCAAATTTAAAAGTAAAATGAGTAGAAATGGATTATGTATAAGTTAATTTATTTGTAATATCAATCTTTTATGAATAGAGATAATGAAGTTAAAATTTTGTATAGCAGCACAGAAGTGTCCATTACACTATGCATATATCATGAAAGTAGAAGAAGACAGAAAAATAAGTGATATATCATGAACACAGAAGAAGACAGAATTTTTACACAGATTTTGATTTTTTTTTTAATGAGAATGGAAGACGTAGACGATGGAGTGTTTGGACGAGATCAAACATGGAGTTTTATAAAGGGCAGCAGTTTGTTGTTTGTGGTATAAAAAGTTTCGAGATGTAAAAATTCAAGAGGGTTGTATAAAAAGCCGTGGAAGTTCAGGGTTTTCTTTGCCAAATCAACCCTTATTTTAAACCTAAAATGCCCACTTCTCCCTTTGTCTACATCTACCAGATTCCCGTAAGCGCGGAACTGCAAAGAGCGGTCATCCACTCTATTATTATTTTTTATTTTTTGAAGTTTTTGTGATGAAAAGATCGTTTCTTTCTTATCGGATTTTACTTTTTTCTAGAAGAGATTCGAAATGGGTTGAATTCGTATATAAGTTTTTATGTTGGATTTGATTCTAAATGTTTTGGGTTTGATTTTGGAACAGGGATATGCGCCAATATGTTCAGGGATGGAGGATTTTTACGTTCGTAGGGTTTATCGTCGGGTTCAGGTCCGATTTTGTACTAAAATTTTAATTTTTCCATCATGAATTATTTGATAAGAGTTGAGTTGCTATATTAGGATGTAAGGTTTCAGTTCTCATCTCAACTCAATGATTAAATGTTAATTTGGAACTCAATTTTTTTTAGCTTTATTGTTCATATTCTACTCAGTTTTCACTTTTTAAGAAATATATCATCTAGTTGATGAAGGTTGTTGCATACTTGATACTTACGTCTAGTTGAGGTGGAAAGTTGATTGAAAGCTAATTTAATTGGCTAGTGATGTAAAGTATGTTGGTTTGGGTGTAGACCAAACCTCGATTCAGGCGAGGTTGAACGACTTCATGTTTGCGGTGAAAGTTGATTTCTTCATTGCTGAATCTATTACACGTTTATCGATTACAGATTCAAAGTAAAATTAGTCTTTTTATAAGACTTTCTTACACAATGAAAAAAATAAAAAAATACAACTCTCTTCAAACAAACGCAACGGGTGTTTATCGCCCGCTGCTTGCGTGGGATCTTGGCCTGTGACGGGGATGTTGATATCCGTGGACCACCGTCGATCAGATCTGATTGCTGAAAAATTAGGCAGAGCTTCGTTGATTCGCGAAGGAATCAAGAAACCGTAGCGCTTATCTCGGCAACGGCGAGATAATTGCTCTTCTTAAGATTATCGCAACGGGATAATCTTAAGGAACGGACCCGGGGAACTGCAGATCTGACGAGCTCATCTTCTTTATGCCGATGAACTCGATCCGATCTCTCCTCCTCCTCTCTGAAATTCGTGCACCTTCAGTCTTCAGTCCGGCAGGGCTTCGCCTAATCTCCAAAATTCCAAATCTCTAAAAATAAAGGTCCTGGGGCTGTATTTATAGGCTCCAGGAAGTCCGGGCAGTTAAAACTACATAACAGCGAAAAGAATAACTTTTTAGGGCTGCGGACACCCTTGGCTGTCTCAGCGAGAATGGAGACACCCTTGCTCGGGTGGAGACACCCTAGCTCGGGTGGAGACACCCTTGCTCGGATGGAGACACTCTTGCTCGGGTGGAGACACCCTTGGGTGTCTCAGCGAGAATGGAGACACCCTTGCTCGGGTGGAGACACTCTTGCTCGGGTGGAGACACCCTTGGGTGTCTCAGCGAGAATGGAGACACCCTTGCTCGGGTGGAGACACCCTTGGGTGTCTCAGATCGGGTGGAGACACCCTTGCTCGGGTGGAGATACCCTTGGTTGTCTCAGCGAGAATGGAGACACCCTTGCTCGGGTGGAGACACCCTTGGGTGTCTCAACGAGAATGGAGACACCCTTGGGTGTCTCGGCTCGGGCCGAGACACTTCGGGGTGTCTTAGCTTAAGCTGAGACAGTCTGTTTTGCGCGCTTGTCCATTTTCTCCGTAACTTCTTCATCCGAACTCTGATTTGAGTGATTCAAAGTGCGTTGGAAAGCTGACGAGGAGTTCTATAAGCTCTAATGATTAGATCATTGTGGATTAAGCTAGGATAGGAGTGTCGTTTCGTCTTTTGTAAGCTTTGAGCTGCTCGTGGAGACCTATAGGCAATTTTCGACGCCTACAGATACCCCCTCCAAAGCGTTCCAGACTCGTTTCTTTTATAGAAGAGGCTGGAATACTTTGGATATGATTGGTCCAGCCTTCGGTCGGCGTAGAGGACCTGTAGTTAGCTTCAATTCTTGACTCCTCTGATTTTCAATCTATTCGATGCTTTGACGAACAGCTGAAGTTCTTCCGGCGCAGCGTTTATCGTCTGGCCATCTTCAGAGTCTCGAATCTAAAACTGATGAGTTGAGTTTGGCTCGTGTCGTTGAGTTGACTTAGAACTGACCATCTCCGTCGCATCGGGCTGACTTAGGGTTTTAGATCGCCGTACGTTGACTTTTTATCACAACGTGTTGACCGGCGTTGACCTAGGGTTTCGGATCGCCGTACGTTGACTTTTTGTCATAACGCGTTGACCGGCGTTGACCTTGGGTTTCGGATCACAACGCGTTGACTTTTCATCGCAACGCATTGACTGGCGTTGACACAATTTATACTCGTACGTCTGCTGGAGTATACACAGTTTAAACTCTTAAGGTATTGGAGCATGACGGTCCCAACAGTTAGATATGCAGGACCAACTGTTAAAGCTGATTCGTCTGCATGTGTGAATCTTATCTTGGTGTTGTTGAATATCCGAGTCACGAGACCAACTAACGGAGCTGGTGCGTCAATGACTCGCACTTATAGAATTTTTGGCAAATTCTCAGCCATCAACGGGTTTGATGAGCCTTTACCGACTACCGTTTGAGTCGGGCTAGCATGCGGATTGTTTAAGTCCGTTCCACATGTGACGTTAAGCTAAAAGAGTTAACCCTTTTAGTGCTACGATATTGAATACGTAGACTTCGTCTTTCTCCTGTGAAAAGACTAAACAGCGACGTGTATCAGACGTTGACTTAGGATTTTTGGCAAATGCTCAGCCCTCAACGGATTTGACGTGCTCTTACCGATTACCGTTTGAATCGGGCTTACATACGGATTGTTTTAAGTCTGTTTCGCATGTGACGTTGTGCTAAAGGAATGAATTCCCTTAGACTTGATGCTACGATATTGAATACGTAGACTTTGTCTTTGTCACGGGAATAGACTACCCGGCAACGCGTGTTAGGCGCCGACTCATCCTTACTTAGGATTCAGGATAAAAGTCCCCAGACTGGAATTCTGGTGTCTTCTTCAATCGGTGAAAGACTAAACCGACAACGCGTGTTAGGCGTTGGCTTACCCCTACTTAGGATTCAGGATAAAATTCTCCGTGCGTGTGAAGCACGGATTATGGTGTTATTAATAACAACCTGCCACAATGTTGAATATATGGGCTTTTGTCCTTTTTACGGTTAAGGACTAACCGGCAACGCGTGTTAGGCGCTAACTTATCCCTTCTTAGGCTTCGGGATAAAATTTTCCAGACTGGAATTCTGGTGTCTTCTTCAATCAGTGAAAGACTAAACTGGCAACGTGTGTTAGACGTAGGCTTATCTCTATTTAGGAGTAGAGATAAAGTTCCCCGTGCATGGAATGTACGGATTTGAAGTTGAGAATTATGTCTTTTCTTAGGGTAAAGACGAACCCCAAAAAATGGAAGAGGAGGAATTTTATATTCTATCTCCCGGCACCGAAGATGAAGAATTTTATATTCTATCTTGAAAAGGAAACTTGAAGTGGGATCTCCACCCCCAGAATCCGGAAAGCTGAAACTAGGAGTGGGATCTCCACTCCGAGAATCGGAAAGATTCAAGTAACTCTAACTTTTATAGGATTGGTTGCTTGATCCAAGAAAAGAGTTCCTCATTTATTAAGGGGAAATTCCGATTTCGACCCTAACTTTTATAGGTTTGGCTGAAAAAGGAAAAGATGGAAGTCTTTCGTTTATCGAAAGGGATAACTCAATCTTAGTCCTAACTATCTACAGGTTTGACTAAGTGAAGTTGGAGACAATCCTAACTTTTATAAGTTTGATTGCTCAATTTGAAAGTGGACCTCTCTGTAGGCGTCTAAAAATGCCTATAGGTGTCCGCACACAGCTCGAGACAGAGAGAAGGCGATGAACATTATTATCCGAAGCAAAGAGGATCATCCGACGTCGACAAGCGCATGAAGCGAATTGGCAAACCGTTGATGACACGACAACGAACCACCACAAGGGCAAACGCTAAGTGGACCGCACGTGTTAATCAACTCAAAGCGTACAAACGCGCCCAACAGTCAGTTAACACGCACGCATCATTCAACTCGTGCATGTTAACCAATTCGTGCGCATCAATCAGTTCGCATGCGTCAATCAACATGCGTACGTCAATCAACACGCGTTTGACGGTCAATTCTGCGGGTCGGATTGGTCCGACCCGCCTAAGCGCGGGTCGGATTGGTCCGACCCGCCTAAGCACGGGTCGGATTGGTCCGACTCGCGCAAGCGCAGTACGGATCCCGAAATACGTTTTGACGGTTTTGATGCTGTTTTCGCAGGTTTTATCTGTTCCAGGGGTTTCTAACTTACTTGATATCATCCCCAAACGTGGTTAGGCTGTTGTTAACTGAAGATAGAGCCAAATCACTTGTTCTCATCCAAATAACCGCTTCCGAAGCCCTATAAATACAAGCCTAGGGCCTCCTTTCAGAGGGGGCGATTGATTATCAAGATGAGGAGGTGCTACCGGATTGTGGAGTCAAAGGAGAACGAATTTCAGCGAGGGTTAACAGATCTTGGCGAGTTCTTTGGCATAAAGAAGGAGAGTTCGAGAGATCCGACGCCCGTTCCCGTCCGTCCCTTGAGATTAGGCTTGGTCTTAATCTCGAGAAGAGCCCTGATTTCGCTTGGTCGATTTTAGCGCTTCAAATCAAATACTTCCTCGGCGAAGGCGAAGCTCTGCCGAATTTTCCATCAACCGGATCCAGATCTAAGGCGGTCCACGGATAAACCCCGGCACAGGCAAAGATCCCACGCAAGCAGAAGACCGATAAACGATCTCTGCGTTTGTTTTGACGAGAGTTGTAAACTTTTGTTTTCATTGTGTAAAAGTCTTATAAAAAGACAATCTTTTTGATTTCATTGTAACGACTAAAGTTGTAATGAATACAACAATGAATACACGGAAACAAACTGGCGACCACAGTGGGAGCCAACAGCTTCGCTGCCGGGGCTGTCGTGTCGCAACCTCGGATCTGCATCCCGGTTGAAGAAGTGGTCGAATACGAGTTCGACCAACTGAAGTTCGAGGAATATCTGTCGTCTTCCTCCTCCAGATCCTCCGCCTCTCGCAAGCGAAGGAAGATCAACGCCCCCGTTGTTACGGTAGCTGAACCTTGCAACGCCCTTCCGGCCTCCAATGAGTCCGGATCTGCAGATCGAACTCCTCCTCAATCAAGGAGTTGAGTACAGAAGGCGCGCCCATTTTATCAAAGAGAGCTCGGCAAAGGCAGCGCCAACGCTGTGTGCGCCAACTCGCTAGAGCCTTGGAGTCAATTGATGGGATCCGTTACGAGGCGGATCTGAAAATTAGGCAACGCCAAGCACCCCAACAGCGGACAGATGTCCTCCCCTCCAAACCAATAGCAAATGAATGGATCCAAATCAAAAGAATCCGTTCAACTCTGGAGGAGCGAATTCAAAAGCGCTGCGCGCTTGCGCGCACGCGAATTCTTGTGCAAAAAGCACAAAAGATGCAGAAGAAGGACATAGCTAAGAAACAACCAAGACTGCATCAAACTTGGAGGCCAAAATCCAAAACGGCAGCCGAAAAGATCGAGAATCGCGGGTCACTTGAATCCGACCCGCCGGCGCGCGGGTCACTTCAATCCGACCCGCCCTGCAGGTCACCCAAATCCGACCCGCCAATCTGCAGGTCACTCAAATCCGACCCGCCAATCTGCAGGTCACCCAAATCCGACCCGCCAATCTGCAGGTCGCCCAAATCCGACCCTCTAAATCGTGGGTCACTTGAATCCGACCCGCCAATCTGCAGGTCACCAAAATCCGACCCGCCAATCTGCAGGTCACCCAAATCTGACCCGCCAATCTGCAGGTCGCCCAAATCCGACCCTCTAAATCGTGGGTCACTTGGGTCCGACCCTCCAATCTGCAGGTCACCAAAATCCGACCCGCCAATCTGCAGGTCACCCAAATCTGACCCGCCAATCTGCAGGTCGCCCAAATCCGACCCTCTAAATCGCGGGTCACTTGGGTCCGACCCTCCAATCTGCAGGTCACCAAAATCCGACCCGCCAATCTGCAGGTCGTCCAAATCCGACCCTCCAAATCGTGGGTCACTTGGGTCCGACCCTCCACTTTGCGGGTCACCCAAATCCGACCCTCCACTTTGCGGGTCACTTGAATCCGACCCTCCAACCTGTCGGTCACTTAAATCTGACCCGCGCCAGAGTCAAGGCAGAAGATGTTCTACACCTGTTTCGTCGATCCCTGTGAGTTCCGTACCTCCGGCGGGGCACCGTGACAACGTGGATTTGTCCCGATTCAAAGTGAGGATAGTCGATCGCCTGGGTCCTTTGCACGAGGATCGAGGCAAAGTTCTGATCGAAGAATGCTTGGGTCCGGTGACTGAACCCCGAGCGACTCGTCGAGCTGGAGGTCGCACACGCCCTCGCAACAATTTCAAGCCTTCTCATAAAGGGAAAACTCCAATTTCCGCCCGCCTGGGGGTGTGTATCCAAAACCAAGAGCCTGTTGAGATCATGCGCTCCCAAAAGCGTAGTTCTAAACACGTGACTCTTAAGAATGCTAATAAAGCGGCAAATCCCCTGAAAGAAACGTATTCATCTGACGATGACAACGTTATACCAGGGGAGTCATGTCAACACACGATAGGTTGCTCCGGTCATCTGATCGATGAGTTGTACTATCGGGCTGGGGGTATGAACGAGTCTCGGAAAAGATATGCCCGAGAAACCAAATCTCACTACCCGTGCGCCGAACTAATCAGGACAATATTATCAGCATGTAGTTGCCCCAAGACCGCTCCGCAGAGGGTCTCGGTATCCGAGAGGATCTCCAACGGAATGACTAAGTCCAAACCAAAACGTCTCCGTAAAAAGAGATCGGTTGTTCAAGGTGACGAACTCCCGGAAGTCACAATAAATATGGCTGATAAGGGAAAGTCGATTCGACCTTCTAGCTCTGACCCGCTTATATCTCATCGTCTAACCCGGTTGCGATCAGGGACCACTAGACGCAGGGACTACCAGAGAATGCAGAGAGGGTTATCCTCGGACGATGAAGCATCGGATGCTAACTCTGCAGTCGCTTCTGACAATACGGTATCTAGCCCAGGGCAATCCCGCGAAGTGTTTATGATTAACACCGAAGAAGCAGCTAAAATGGTTGAGGATGCTCTAGCCAAGCAGAAGCAAGCATTTAAATTCGAAATAGAAACGGCTATGCAACAGATGAAGGAAGAGCACGACCGACAGATTCAGGCTCTTTCCAATCAAATGGGCGAATCCAGCCGTCGCAACGCTGCTAACCAAGTAGGTAGCGATTCAGATGTGGATGAACGCCTTAATGCTGATAACCCTCTCGTTGACCAAAACGCTGGGGGTGGCCCCACTAAAGACGACAACGCTGGGGGTGGCCCCGTTATTCCTCTTAAGAATCGTCCAAAGCCCGATACGAGCGAGGATGAGAAAATGAAAGATCTCGAGAGTAAAATCAACGCTCTAATGTCTGATCGAGAGGTAAAGAGGACTGGCATTCCATGTCCATATCCAAGCGGCGAAGTTTAACCTGATTAACTTCACGCCGTTTGACGGGAAGGGTTCACCCACTCAACATCTGATCTACTTCAAGTCCCACTTGGGTATGATCTCCGGTAATGAAGCCTTGATGGTTCGGTCATTCGTTGGCACCCTTCGCGGGCCGGCCTTCGATTGGTACCGCCGTCTCAAGCCCGGAAGTATTAACAACTGGGACGATATGGAGAACTCATTCCTTGGTAACTTCTTTGATGACGACGACGAGGTATCCATCAGGATACTTTTCGATGAGAAACAAGAAGATGACGAGACAGTCGACGACTTCGTCAAGCGCTTTCGGAATAAAGCAATGAACTGCCGAGATCCGATCACGGAGGACTTCATCCTCCAGACATGTCATAACAACCTATCTATTGAGATATTAGAAGTTATGGGAGTCGCACCGTCCAACACTTGGAAAGAGTTGAAGACGCGCGGAGAGCGGGCCGAACGCTTCCTCCGAAGGAAGAAAGCCGAGAGGATCCAACCGACGGCGAATCTTCCGAACTCAAACTTCGCCTCCCGTGGTAAAGGAAAGGCACATGCAGCGGTTGTAGACGTTAACTAGACATCGCAACAACAACCCCAAAGGCAGCAAAAGACTTCGGATCCGAGACTCCAAAAAGAGTACTCCTTCAAGGACGAAGATGTTCCAGCTATTTTCGAGTCCCTCCTTGAAAATAACAAGATTAAGCTACCACCTATCCCAGATCAGGAGGAAGCTGATAATACTGCGGATCCGAGGTACTGTGCGTATCATAGGAGGATCCTTCATCCTACCAAGGCTTGCTTCGCTCTTAAGAATAGCATCCAAACCTTGGTTGAAGCCGGCGTTATATCGCTCAATTGAGCCGAATGAACACTCCGACAAGTATAAGAGTAAAAACTGCTTCTTAACACTCCGACAAGTATAAGAGTATAAACTGCTTCTTAATCCTCCGATCGGTATAAGAGGTTAAACTGCTCCCTGATACTCCAATAGGTATATGAGTCTAAACTGTTTCCTACCGTTGATGGGAAGTTCCTGGAGAATGTTACGCTAATATTCTTAAGGATAACCCGGTCATGTAACGGAGTACAAAGTCAGACCCAGTTCCAAGAAAGAAGCTGGGGGTGGATGATTCATGTAATGGGAAGTTCCCAGAAGAACGCTATATGTAATTTTCTTAGGGATAACCCGATAATTACGAACAAGGTGATAAACACTAAACCCCCACTATGATTTGTACTCCCACTCTCACTCTCTACCTGGTCAAACCTTCCTATAGTTATGACCACAACCAAAGTCCCCTCTCGATTCCTTCCATGAACGAGAGGTCCACTTTCAAATTGAACGATCAAGCCTATAAAAGGTAAGATCGTCTCAAAACTCCCACTTCCACTGCTTCCTTGGTCAAACCTATAAAAGTTAGGGTCACAACTAGATTCTCCTCTCGATTCCTTCCATGAACGAGAGGTCCACTTTCAATTCGAACAATCAAACCTATAAAAGTTAGGATTGTTCCCGATCTCACTTAGTCAAATCTAAAAGTAGTTAGGACTAAGACCGAGTCATTCATTTTCGATAAACGAAAATCTGCCTTTGTTCCTTTTTCAC
Source organism: Asparagus officinalis (assembly GCF_001876935.1). Lineage (NCBI taxonomy): Eukaryota > Viridiplantae > Streptophyta > Magnoliopsida > Asparagales > Asparagaceae > Asparagus > Asparagus officinalis. Next base: position 62,729,421 of record NC_033802.1, read on the forward strand.
CATACCTATAAAAGTTAGGGTCGAAATTGGGCTTTCTCCTCAATGAATGAGGGATTCTTTTGATTCAAATGACCAATCCTATAAAAGTTAGGGTCGTTTGAACCTTTCTGATTCTCGGAGTGGAGATCCCACTTTTAGTTTCATCTTTTCGGATTCTAAGGGTGGAGATCCCACCTTGAGTTTCCTTTCCGACTGTAGATAGAATATAAAATTCTTCCTCTTCAGTACCGGGAGATAGAATATAAAATTCTTCCTCTCCCATTTTCCAGTCTATCTTTGTTCTTAGAAAAGATACAATTTTCAACTTCCAATCCGGGCACTTTGCGCACGGGGAATTTTATCTCAACTCCTAAATAGAGATAAGCCTACGCCTAACACGCGTTGCCGGTTTAGTCTTTCACCGATTGAAAAAGACACCAAGGTCTAAACTTGGGGAATTTTATCCCTGTGGCAGGTCGTTATTCATAACGCCAAAATCCGTGCTTCACACGCGCGGGGAATTTTATCCCGAACCCTAAGTAGGGATAAGTCAACGCCTAACTCGCGTTGCCGGTTTAGTCTTTCACCGATTGAAAAAGACACCAGAGTACAATTCTGGGGACTTTCATCCTGAATCCTAAGTAGGGATGAGTCAACGCCTAATACGCGTTGCCGGATGCCATATTCCCGTAAGAAATGGCGAAGTCTATGTATTCAAAATCATAGCATCAAGTCTAAGGGAGTTCATTCCTTTAGCACAACGTCACGTGCGGAACGGACTTAAACAATCCGCATGCAAGCCCGATTCAAACGGTAATCGGTAAAGGTACGCCAAATCCGTTGAAGGCTGAGGGTTTGCCAAAAACCTTAAAGTCTACGTCTGACACACGTCGTTGTTTAGTCTTTTCACAGGAGAAAGATGAAGTCTACGTATCCAATATCGTAGCACTAAAACAATCCGCATACTAGCCCGACTCAAACGGTAGTCGGTAAAGGCTTATCAAACCCGTTGATGGCTGAGAATTTACCAAAAATTCTATGAATGCGAGTCATTGACGTATCAGCTTCATTAGTTGGTCTCATGACTTGAACATCCAACAAACTTCAGGATAAGATCCACACGTGCAGATGAATCAGCTTTAATAGTTGGTCCTGCAGCCCAACATTCGGGACCGTCACGCTGCAATGCCTTAAGAGCTTAAACTGTGTAGACTCCAGCGAACGTACGAGTATAAACTGTGTTAACGCCGGTCAACGCGTTACAGTAAACATCGATGCCGGTCAATGCATCAGCAATTTCGCCAAAATAAGGCAAAAGATGACTCCAAGGATTTCAGTTACAATCAGATATGAATTTCTGACGGAGAGGATTAGTTCAAAGTCAACTCAATGGCACGAGCTAAGTTCAGAAACTTACACACCAATCTCAGTTCAAGATTTCGACAACGGTCAGACGATAAACGCAGCGCCGGAAGAACTTCACCTATTCGACGAAACAATGAATAGATTGAAGACTGAAGAAGTTAAGAATTGAGATAGTTCAAGGTCACTCTACGAAATTGAGGAGATGGCCTATCTATTTTCGGAGGGGCGATTGATTATCAAGACGAGGAGGTGCTGCCGGATTGTGGAGTCAAAGGAGCATGAATTTCAGCGAGGGTTAACAGATCTTGGCGAGTTCTTCGGCATAAAGAAGGAGAGTTCGAGAGATCCGACG
>NC_033802.1:62731350-62736447 GCF_001876935.1 Asparagus officinalis
CAACCGACCCGCGGCGGCGCGGGTCGGTTCCATCCGACCCGCGCAAGCGCGGGTCGGATCCATCCGACCCGCGCAAGCGCGGGTCAGACTTGTCCTGCGCGCACTGTTTCGTCCCGGTTCGGTTTTGGATGGTTTTTTCTCGAGATTTGTTGGTTCCAGGGGTTTCTAACTGACCTGATATCATCCCCAAACGTGGTTAGGCTGTTGTTAACTGAAGATAGAGCCAAATCACTTGTTCTCATCCAAATAACCGCATTCGAGGCCTATAAATATGAGTCAAAGGCCTCCATTTTTCAGGGGCGATTGATTATCAAGACGAGGAGGTGCTGCCGGATTGTGGAGTCAAAGGAGCACGAATTTCAGCGAGGGTTGACAGATCTTGGCGAGTTCTTCGGCATAAAGAAGGAGAGTTCGAGAGATCCGACGCCCGTTCCCGTCCGTCCCTTGAGATTAGGCTTGGTCTTAATCTCGAGAAGAGCCCTGATTTCGCTTGGTCGATCTCAGCGCTTCAAATCAAATACTTCCTCGGCGAAGACGAAACTCTGCCGAATTTTCAATCAACCGGATCCAGATCTAAGGCGGTCCACGGATAAACCCCGGCACAGGCAAAGATCCCACGCAAAGTAGCGGGTGATAAACGTCCTCTGCGTTTGTTTTGACGAGAGTTGTAAACTTTTGTTTTCATTGTGTAAAAGTCTTATAAAAAGACAATCTTTTTTTTTTTGTTTTCATTATAACGATCGAAGTTGTAATGAATACCACAATGAATACATCAATTTTCGACGCAAACACTCTCGTTCATAGAAGGAATTGAGAGGGGAATCTGGCGTTGGCCCTAACTTTTATAGGTTTGACCTGAAAACAAAGGGAGTGGAATACAAGTAGCAGTAGAAATACTGGTTTGTACTAGCCACTCGATGGAGGATTTTGAGTGGAATACAAGTAGCAGTAGAAATACTGGTTTGTACTAGCCACTCGATGGAGGATTTTGATGTTAAGTTATCAGGACTTAACACGTCAAGCTTTGAAAATTGCCATGAATTGGCGGATAGAAATTTTAGTGGACCCACCATCAATTAATTTGATCAATGGGGGAATTTTGTGAGGATTGGTTGATCTATCGTCAAACACCAATAGGAGTTTTGTGAGGGAAGATTGATCCAACAAAGCGATCGAATCTCGTCTCAGCAAAAGAGTGTTCGGAAATCACGGTGGGTTTAGTGTTTATCACTTTATTTGTAATGATCAGGTTATCCCTAAGAAAATTACATGTAAAAATTCTTCCGGGAACTTCCCGTTACATGAATCATCCACCCCCAGCTTCCTTCGCGAAACTAGGTCTAACGTCATAGTGAGTTACATGACCAAGTTATCCTTAAGAATATTACATGTAAAAATTCTCCAGGAACTTCCCGTCAAGTGTGGGAAACAGTTTAGACTCATATACCTATTGGAGTATCAGGGAGAAGTTTAACCTCTTATACCGGTCGGAGGATTAAGAAGCAGTTTATACTCTTATACTTGTCGGAGTCTAGGAAGGAGCAGTTTATACTCTTATACTTATCGGAGTGTTGCCATTCTCATTTGGCTTATCCTAGCGTTATGACGTCGGCTTCAACCAAGGTTTGGATGCTATTCTTTAAAGTAAAGCAAGTCTTGGTGGGATGAAGGATCCTCCTGTGGTACGCGCAGTACTTCGGATCCGTAGTATTGTCAGCTTCCTCCTGATTTGTGATGGGTGGCAGCTTGATCTTGTTGTTTTCAAGAAGGGTTTCGAAGATGGCTGGAACGTCTTCGTCTTTGAATGAGTACTCTTTTTGGAGCCTCGGATCTGAATTCTTCTGCTGTCTTCGGAGCTGCTATTGTAACGTTTGATTAACATCAACAGCTGTTGTAGGTGCCTTCCCTTCATCATGGGACACGAGACTCGAATTCAGAGGGTTACCCATCGGTTGGCTTCTTTCGACCTTCTTCCTTCTGAGAAAATGTTCGGCCTGCTCTCCGCGCACCTTCAACTCTTTCCAGGTATTGAGCGGCTCTACTCCCATAACGTCCAAGATGTTAATGGACAAGTTGTTATAACAGGTTTGCAAGACGAATTCCTCCGTGACGGGATCCTTGCAGTTCATTGCCTGATTGCGGAAGCGTTTGATGAAAGTATCCACCGACTCTCCGTCTTTTTGTTTCTCAGAGTGGGCGAGCCCTTCCCGTCGAACGGCATGAAGTTGATCAGGTTGAACTTCGCCGGATACGGGATCGATTCCCATTCTCTTGGGTAAGGACACGGAATCCCGGTCTTCTTCACCTCTCGAGCAGACATTAGGGCGTCAATTTTGCTCTCGAGATCCTTCATCTTTTCGTCCTCATCTATATCCTATTTTAGACAATTTTCGAGAGGAATAATGCGGCCACCCCCAGTGTTGTGTTCATCCACATCTGAATCGCTACCTGCTTGGTTAGCAGTGCTGCGACGGCTGGACTCACCTAGCTGATTCGACAAAGCTCAGATTTGTTGGTCGTGCATTTGTCTCATCTCCTGCATAGCCATTTTTATTTCGATTTTGTATGCTTCTTTCTGCTTGGCTAGAGCATCCTCAATGATTTTGGCTATTTGCTCGGTGTTGATTATGAACACTTCCCGAGCTTGTCCTATGCTAGACATTGTATCATCAGAGGAGAGTGTGGAATAAGAATCCGAGAGTTCATCATCGGAATGGATTCCTTCACGGACTCCCTGGTAATCATTATGTCCAACGGCTTCTAGCTGAAGCTGAGATATTCGTTGGGTTATTCCCGAACTGACTTCTCTTCCTGGAGAAAAATTAGGGTTGGAGCTATTTGAACTAATCGGAGACTTCCCCTTATCGACCACGTTGATAGTAACCGTTGGGAGTTCGTCATCTCGAACAACCGATCGTCTTTTGCGAAAACACCTTGATTTGGGCTTTGATGCTCCAGTGGAGACCCTCTCAAATACCGAGACCCTCTGTGGAGCGGTCTTGGGGTAGCTACACGCTGATAATACTGCCCTGATAATTTTGGTACACGGACAGTGAGAGTCCGCTTCCCGGGTATTTCTCTTTCGAGATTTATTCGTACCCTAGCCCGATAGTACAACTCATCGACGTTGCGGTCAGAGCAACCTATCGGCTGTTTACATAAATTCTCAGGTATAACGCATTCTTCTGTCTGACGCGTTTTCATCTGAGTAAACATCACCTTGTTGGCGTCTACAGGAGTCACACGCTTGGAATCACACCTTTGTGAGGGTGAAACCTTAACGGGCTCCTGGTTTTCTACATGCACCCCCAAGCGGGCCATTGTAGAAATTAATTTGTTAGGAGGTTGTGTACGACCCACAGTCTGGATGCTTGCTCGAAGCTCCTTCAACGGTCTCAAGCTTTCCTTAACAGGCGCTTTTCCTCGATCCTCGAGTAGAGAACCGATGTGATCCTTCAATGGGACTCTAGATTTGGTAAGATCCATGCTGTCATAGGACTTCACCGGAGGTACGGGAGCAATAGGAGCGGGATCTGGAGTTGACAAAGGCCGGAAAGAAGCCTCGGATGCTTTTGCCTTAGGCGCTGATTTAGCCTTTGTCATCCAAACTTGCTTAGATCTTGGTGGCTTTTTGACCACCTTTCCTTTCTGTAACTCCTGTGCATTCCGTACAAGGATCCTCGTCTGCGCTAACGGTGCGCGGCACTTGTGGATACGCTCCTCAAGAGTTGAACGAGTTCGTTTGACACGAACCCATTCGTCAGTAGGTGGTTGGGAGGAGGTTCCCAAAGCTTGTTGCTGGAACACTTTGCGCCTTCTGAGCTTCAGATCCGCATCATAGCAGATCCCGTCAACAGGCTCCAAAGCCTTGGCAAATTGACGCACGAGATGTTGACGGCGCCTTTGACGATCCCTCTTCGTCAACATTGGTGCACTTTCAACGGGCAACTCCTTGACTTTCGAGGAGTTGTCATGAACGTTGGATCTGGTTTCTTTGGAAGCCGGAGAGGAATCTTCTACTGCATTCGGGTTCAGATCATCAGCCTTGGTTTTTGGATCTGAAGTCACGTTCTTCGCGGCAATGGTTTTCCTGCATTTGCAAGAAGAAGATCTAGAGGAGGAGGAGGAAATATATTCCTCGAATTTCTGCTGGTCGAATTCGTATTCGACCTCTTTGAGCACCGGGATCTTGATCGTCGGCTGCGGCACGACAGCTTCGGCAGCGAAGCTGTTGGCTCCCACTGTGGTCGCCAATTTGTTTGCAGTGAAAGTTGATTTCTTCATTGTTGAATCTATTACACGTTTATCGATTACAGATTTAAAGTAAAATTAGTCTTCTTATAAGACTTTCTTACACAATGAAAAAAATAAAAAAATACAACTCTCTTCAAACAAACGCAATGGGTGTTATTGCCCGCTGCTTGCGTGGGATCTTGGCCTGTGACGGGGATGTTGATATCCATGGACCACCGTCGATCAGATCTGATCTTGGCCTGTGACGGGGATGTTGATATCCATGGACCACCGTCGATCAGATCTGATTGCTGAAAAATTAGGCAGAGCTTCATTGATTCGCGAAGGAATCAAGAAACTATAGCACTTATCTCGGCAACGGCGAGATAATTGCTCTTCTTAAGATTATCGCAACGGGATAATCTTAAGGAACGGACCCGGGGAACTGCAGATCTGACGAGCTCATCTTCTTTATGCCGACGAACTCGATCCGATCTCTCCTCTTCCTCTCTAAAATTCGTGCACCTTCAGTCTTCAGTCCGGCAGGGCTTCGCCTAATCTCCAAAATTCCAAATCTCTAAAAATGAAGGTCCTGGGGCTGTATTTATAGGCTCCAGGAAGTTCGGACGGTTAAAACTGCATAACAGCGAAAAGAACAACTTTTTAGGACTGCGGACACCCTTGGGTGTCTCAGCTCGAATGGAGACACCCTTGCTCGGGTGGAGACACCCTTGGGTGTCTCAGCGAGAATGGAGACACCCTTGCTCGGGTGGAGACACCCTAGCTCGGGTGGAGACACCCTAGCTCGGGTGGAGACACCCTTTCTCGGGTGGAGACACCCTTGCTCGGGTGGAGACACCCTTG
>NC_033802.1:62736491-62811726 GCF_001876935.1 Asparagus officinalis
TTTTGGGTGTCTCAGCGAGAATGGAGCCACCCTTGGGTGTCTCGGCTCGGGCCGAGACACTTCGGGGTGTCTTAGCTTAGGCTGAGACAGTCCGTTTTGCGCGCTTGTCCATTTTCTTCGTAACTTCTTTATCCCAACTCTGATTTGAGTGATTTAAAGTGCGTTGGAAAGCTGACGAGGAGTTTTATAAGCTCTGATGATTAGATCATTGTGGATTAAGATGAGATAGGAGTGTCGTTTCGTCTTTTGTAAGCTTTGAGCTGCTCGTGGATACCTATAGGCAATTTTCGACGCCTACACTTCAGGCGAGCTCCAGTAGACGTCGCAGCTGCAGGCGAGCTCGTGACCTTCAGGCGAGCTCGAGTCAACGAGGTCTACGTGAGCTGTAGGCAAAGTTGACGACGAGCGCAGGCGAACTCCTCACAGGCTGTCGACAGCCTGTCGACAACTCAACTAGGGTTTCCCTATAAAAGGGAAACCCTGTGCCCTAGCCCCCTCTGCTTCTTCCCATTTTCTTTTTGACGACGGCTCTCTCTCTCTCCTCTCGCGATCTCTCTTTGCTCTCTTCTTTTCTCCAGCGTTCTCTCAAAGATTTGAGGGGAGGGGGATTTGATTATGAAGAGAATTGTTGATTGTGAGAGAGGAATTAAAAGAGGGGATTTAAGGAGAGGGATTATCACTGTATCTACAATGATAATTAGTATTTATTGAGAGATCTTAAGTTTGAGATTTGCTCTTGTATTATAATTTCTTGTTGATTAATAAGAAATTAATTGTGTAGCTCCCGAGAACGAAGACAAGTTTGTCGAACCTTGTATATCTTGGTGTACTTTTCTCTATACTCGTTTCTTACTATTTTAGGGATTTAGCATAGCCCGGGGTTATTTCCTAACAACTGGTATCAGAGCCTGAAACGATTTAGAGGAAGTCAGATTCAAGTGGGAGCAATGGCCGCAAATGAAGGAAAGGTGAGATGAGAGAAGTTTGATGGAAACGTTCGACGACGTTCCTGATCTGGTTCTCAGTGAGGAGATCCGACAGAGCGAGTCGGGTGAAAATACAACATCTTCAGTATTGCATACAAAGTTAAGAGGTAGAAATTTAACCAAAAGGAACAGACGAGACAAATCAAACTACAGAGGTAGATCAAAGGACAGGAGGTCCAAGTCAAGGAATCCAAGCAACAGCTCCAAGGCTATCGAGTGTTGGAATTATGGAAAGACTGGGCATTGTAAAAATCAGTGCAAGAGTGCACAGAAGGAGAAGGAGGTGAAGGCAAAGGTGAATTTCACTTCCACCTCAGGAGGAGACGACGCATTGATATGCTCTTTGGAGAGCAAGGAAGAGTCTTAGGTGTTAGAATCTGGAGCGTCATTCCATGCTACTTCTCAGAAAGAATTTTTCGAGAAGTATGTTCCCGAAAATCTTGGATATGTATACATTGGTGATGATCAACCGTGTGCTATTGTGGATAAAGGTGTAGTAAAAATAAAGTTAAACGCGTCAGTATGGGAGCTAAAGGATGTCAGATATATTCCCGACCTGAGGAAGAACTTAATATCCGTAGGCCAGTTGGCTGGCGAATGATACACTATGACCTTCCATGGAGATGATTGAAAGATCTTAAAGGACGTAATGGTGATTGCCCGAGGCAAGAAGACTAGTACTCTATATATGATAGCAGGTGCACGTTGTTTAATCTCAGTTGTAGTAGGCAATGAGACTTCAAAGTTATGGCACCAGAGACTCAGTCATATGAGCGAGAAGGGGATGAAAATCATGCACACAAAGGGAAAACTCCTAGGACTGCAGTCAGTGGAGATGGACATGTGTGAAAAATGCATACTTAGAAAGCAGAAGTGAGTCAGCTTTCAGACAAGTGGTAGAATCCTCAGGAAGGAGAAGCTAGAGCTCGTTCACTCAGATGTTTGGGGACAAACAACCACCGTGTCCATTGGTGGGAAACACTACTTCGTGACTTATCAATGATCACTCTTAGAAAGTGTGGGTCTACTTTCTGAAGCATAAGTCAGAAGTATTTGAGGCTTTCAGGAGATAAAAAACTATGGTCGAGAATGACACCAGTCTGAGAATAAAAAAACTCAGAACAGACAATGGTAGTGAGTATGAAGACACGAGATTCAAGAAGTTCTGCTATGAGCACAAGATCAGAATGGAGAGAACCGTGCTTGACACGCCTCAGCACAATGGTGTAGCTGAGAGGATGGATAGAACGTTGACAGAGAGAGCCAGAAGCATCCGTATACAGTTAGATCTACCGAAACAGTTCTGGGCAGAAGCTGTCAAGACAACAGCTTACTTGATCAACCAAGGTCCATCGGTTTCATTGGAGTACAGAATACTAGAGGAGGTAAAACTCTCACATCTTAAAGTTTTCGGTTGTGTAGCTTATATGCATATTAGTAATCAAGATAGGAATAAGCTTGATCCCAAGTCCAAGAAATGTATTTTCATTGGCTATGGTGAAGATGAGTTCGACTACCGTATTTAGGACAATGAAAATAAAAAGGTGATCAGGAGCAGAGATGTGATATTCAACAAGAAGGTGATGTACAAGGACATGCACAAGACAGATGACTCAGAGTATTCAACAAGAAGGTGATGTACAAGGACATGCACAAGACAGATGACTCAGAGAGCGAGTCAATATTTATAGATGCAGTGATGTACAAGGACATGCACAAGACAGATGACTCAGAGAGCGAGTCAATATTTATAGATGCAGATGATGTAACAAGTAACCTCTCGGAAGAACCCAATGTAGAAGGTCCTCAGCCAGAAGAGTCTGTTGGACAGAAGGGTGCGCAGGAGCCCAACGCACCAGCTCCGATATTGAGAAGATATTCTCGTCCTTCTGTGCCTAACAGCAGATACATGAATTATATATTACTGACAGATGGAGGGGAGCCTAAAATCTATGATGAAACTTGTCAGAGTGGAGATGCGAGCAAGTGGGAGCTTGTCATGAAAGAAGAGATGAAATCTCTGATCTCTAACCAGACATAGGAACTAGCTGAGTTGCCCATGGGGAAGAAGGCGCATTACAATAAGTGGGTGTATCGAGTAAAAAAGAAACATGATGGTTCCAGAAGATACAGAGCTCGGTAAATTGTCAAAGGATTTCAACAGAAGATCCAAGGAAGTAAGAATCCAGCAGATATGTTGACAAAGGCATTGATCTTTTAGAAACTGGAGTTGTGCGCAACTTCAGTTGGTATTCATGCATAGGTGATGAGGGCGGAACCACACAGGAGTAAATGCTTGTTGAGATAGCCTGCTGACGGCGGTTTGGTCTCCAAGTAGGAGATTGTTGGTTTGGGTGTAAACCAAACTTCAATTCAGGCGAGGTTGAATGACTTCAGGTGAGCTCCGGTCGATGTCACAGCTATAGGCGAGCTCGCGACCTTCATGCGAGCTCGAGTCGATGACGCAGACGAGGTCTCGACGCAGCTACAGGCGAGCTCGATGTTGAGGCGAGCTCGAGAACTTTCGAAGGCGAGCTCGAGGAGCTTAAGGCGAGGTACACGCGAGCTGTAGGCGAAGTCGACGACGAGCGTAGGCGAGCTCCTCACAGGCTGTTGACAGCTTGTCGACAACTCATCTAGGGTTTCCTATAAAAGGGAAACCCTATGCCCTAGCCCCCTATGCTTCTTCCCGTTCTCTTTTCGGCGGCGGATCTCTCTCTCCTCTCGCGATCTCTCTCTGCTCTCTTTTTTTCTGCAGCGTTCTCTCAAAGATTTGAGGGGAGGGGGATTTGATTAAGAAGTGAATTGTTGATTGTGAGGGAGGAATTAAAAGAGGGGATTTAAGGAGAGAAATTATCACTGTAGCTACAGTGATAATTAATATTTATTGAGAGATCTTAAGTTTGAGATCTGCTCTAGTATTGTAATTTATTGTTGATTAATAAGAAATTAATTGTGTGGCTCCCGAAGACGTAGGAAAGTTTGTCAAACCTTGTATATCTTGGTGTATTTTTCTCTATACTGCGTTTCTTGTTGTTTTAGGTGTTTAGCGTAGCTCGAGGTTATTTCCCAAGAAAGTAATCTTATATTCTTTGTATATATTTAATTCCTTCGATCATTGATTAGTCATGCAACTTTTTATTGGCATATTGAGGCGATATGGTTGAGCTCTTTTGTTGTTTTTTTTGGTCAATGAATTCAATTTTATTCATTTCCCAAATGTGAAAAAATTAGGTACATCAAATCATCCAGACCATAGTCTGAGAATCAACTAGTAAGAAGATTACAATTGCTCAATTTTCTCTTTTATGTATAAAGGAATTTTGTCATTCAAGAATCAACTAGTAAGAAGATTACAATTGCTCAATTTTCTCTTTTATGTATAAAGGAATTTTGTCATTCAAGACTTTTGAAATACAATTGCTCAATTTTCTCTTTTATGTATAAAGGAATTTTGTCATTCAAGACTTTTGAAAGAATGGAGAACTTAATATTGCGAAATAGGACTTCAGGAGCTCTAGTATTTTGCTGAAAGATCTGCTGGTTCCTCTCAATCCAAATCGCATACACTGTTGCAGACAAAGCTAGCCTCTTAAATTTCTTCATGAACCCATCTCCCTTTAGCCTGGTGCTGTACCAATCGATGATACTATCCCAACTACATGACCTCCATTTGTATTCCAGCCAGTTCATCATATTGTTCCACACCTCAACAGAATATTGACATTCAAATAGGAGATGTCGACATGTTTCGTTGCGCTGATTTGAACACAAGACACATATTTGTGTCCAGTATTCCCATATGACATAACCTGTCTTGTGTTAATAGCTTTGCGTGAATAGCTAGCCACAATATAAAGGAATGCTTGGGGTAGTTTCAACTATCCCAGACAGTATCTGACCAATGCACCTTTGGAGTATGCTGTGCAATTTCTTTGTAAATAGTGGATATTATGACTTTGCCCCCAGAACAGCATTTACTGATTGCATTTTGTAGATTACTAACATTCCCAAATTTACCAATGAGAATATCTATCACCTTTAGAAGTTGCTTCCACATCCATGAATTGCTCTCCCTCACTTGAACATGCCAGATTTTTAGCTTAAGCGGATTTACAATTTTTATTATTATCTTTCTCCGGTTTTGAAGTATGGTAACTGGGTCAAGGAATAATCAGTAAATAAGTTATCCATTCTGTTGCATTGAACTTAGGTTGTGTGTGGATGTACATTCAAAAGAAAATTTGTTGTGATTTTTACTGATATTTACCACACTAAAGTTCATGTTGACACACCTATCACAACCCGATACCAATTGTTACACACAAATCAATGTCCTATGCAAAGCGTTGCCTATCGAAGCATTATCAAATCTCCCAATTAGATATCCTCCTTCCTAGAGTAATCGATCAATCAATAACTTTGAGATCGAACTGAAGAGGAAGGCAAACCACTTTCAGAAAAGAAAGCAATTACACAGAATACAAGCATTTACGTGGTTCAACAATCGCCTATCTACGGGAGAGATTTGAGTTCTCTTTATATTAGAGATTACAAAGATACAATCTTTCTCGTATTCTTGAAAGAACTCACAAGAAACCTTCTTTCAATTTCACCAAAAAGATCTCTCAAGACCTTAGATTTCTCTTCTTAGTTTATCTCTAACTCTCTTTTAGACTTTTACAATATGCACTTTCCTTGGCTTCAATCATCAAACCCAAGACTTGGAAAACAGGGTTCAAAATCTTATACAATACCATATATGACTCCTAACCCGAATAGAATTCCAAAACAAACAAATCAGCCTGACTCGGTCTGACTGACCGGTTCGATAGACTGATGTGATTGGTTGGTATACCGCCAGAGGCACCCGACTGGTCCAACTGACCGGTGCACAACTATTGCCTCGCCATTTCACTGTGTTGCGCCTTGTTTCACCTCTTGTTTCGTTTCAGACTCTTTCGATGCCTCCCGGACTGAAATACAAGACTATTGCACAAAATTTCATTAGGAATCTTGACAGGAGTTTACACGTAACGATTATTCTTCAATTCTAATTGTCTAAGTGGACAGTTTCAAAGTAAGTAATGGATTTTTAATATAAACTTTGAAATTTACGATTTGCATATTAGAAGGCATACAAAAAGATGTTCCGCAGGTTAACTTTTTGAGAACTTATGAAATATATGGTTTTCATATGCAATAGCTTTAACGATAAAACATTGTCTCTCGGAGTAAGAAAAAGAAAAATAAATGGTTTGTTATTTGTAAAAGGTAAGAATATTTATTTGTTCTTGAGTGGGCTAATGTGAGCACGTCTTGGAGATTGAAGAGCTAATCGAGAATCATATCTATAATGTGTACAAGTTTTTCTAGGAGTATTTGCGATATAAACGTGCGTTTTCTGAACTATTCTGATGCAAAATTCTTTTTCTGCAGGATTGTGCTAACAGACCAATTTCAAGCGCACCAGATTCTTGGATTGATGTGGTTGAACGTTATAGCAACGACAATAACAAGACATTACAGTAAGTGCTAATAGGAAGTACCCCCAAATATTTCTTTAGCTCATCCTACCTAGTAATTGCGCCTTTAAGAAAATATATCACCTTTAATGTTTAGATCATGTATGCTAGTTTACTAGTCTTCCAAGATTAATGGTCTGTAAGAGCTAGAACATACAGTTTTACGAATGATTCAAGGGATGTAGATAGGATAAAAAATGTTGATACTTCCATTTGGTTGTTAACGACTGAGATTTTAGATGCTTCAAATATTATTATTTGTTTTAACTCAGACATGGAGAGCAGGAATCTAACTTGTTTTTATTACTGCAGCCGGACCTCAAATTCCACTAGATGCATCAACCTAGGATCATTCAACTACCTTGGTTTTGCTTCATCAGATGAATATTGTACACCTCGTGTTATTGAATCCTTGAAGAAATATTCTTCCAGCACCTGCAGTGCTCGTGTAGATGGAGGTATGAATGTTCTTTTTCCTCATGAATAGGCTAGTTAGCAATTAAATACATTGTTGTTCTCCTACTTTGCAGATATATACACTCACATGTTTTTTTGCAGCACTTATATACCTTAGAGTTTTTAATATTGCCACTTTGTTACTTTTTGTTATGCAAATGTGAGAATATTCTCCAATATTCTCATATGTTACCCACATGCTAATTTCAGAGCTTTTTGATGTTTGTTGAATTCACTGTTACACCTACCTGAATTCTACTTAAATCCACCTCAAATTTGTTTTAAAATACAACTGTAATATGTTTAACAGTAACAAATGAGGTTAAAAAGTTTTATAATTATCGTGGGAGTATCAAGAGGGAAGCAAATGCATTCTCACTTTTGCATACAAATGGTACTAACATACCAATTTTAAAAACTTTAGTCTATTTAAATAGTGCCAAAAACAAATGAGGGTAAATGAGTGCAAAGTAAGGTAAGCCATTTAATAATTAGCCTCATGAATATTATGAAAAAAAAGTTGATGATTTTGAATAAAAAATAATCCATTTTTTCTTCCATTAGGAACTACAAATCTGCACTACGAACTGGAGGAGTTGGTTGCTCGATTTGTAGGAAAGCCAGCTGCCATTATATTTGGTACGGGTTATGTTACGAACTCTGCCGTCATCCCTGTGCTCATTGGGAAGGTTTGTACTGAACAGTGTGAACTTCAAACTTTTTGAGTTTTTTTCCTGACTACTATGAATAGTTAACTTAATGCAGGAGATAGCTCTTAAGATAACTGAATAGAGAAATATGATTCATGCAGCCAACCCACAAATTTGGGATAAAGTGTTTGTTGTTATTGTTATTGTTCTCTAATAAGATTATTTCTTGTAATTTCTGATGACCATAAACAGGGAGGGTTGATAATTAGCGATTCTTTGAACCATAATTCAATTGTTAATGGTGCACGAGAATCAGGGGCAGTAGTACGTGTCTTCCAAAACAACAGTAAGTTCTGAATCTTTGGTGAGGATTAAGCTTTATATAATTTGAGCAAAAAAAATTTAAAAAAAAGCTTTATTTGTCTTAAGGGCCCTACCATTGCACCCAAACTTTGAAATTGAGACAAGGGTTGAAGAGTGATAATTTTATATACTTTAACATGACTCGCCATAAGTTGATTGTCCTTTTTATGGGCCGTAACCTGGTCGCACTCAACAATAACAATTTGTTTCTATATCCTCTTTAAATTCATGGTTGGTAGGAATGTAACCTAGGTTGCTCTTATATAATTTTATAGTGCCCGTTACTTCAATCAAAACTTCAAAGTTGTGATAAGGGTTGAGGGTCATAGTTTGTAGTCTAACAAACTGGATTTTTACATGTAGATCCGGCTCACTTGGAGCAGGTGCTAAGAGAGCAGATTGCTGCTGGACAACCTCGGACACATAGATCGTGGAAGAAAATACTAGTTATTATTGAGGGAATCTATAGCATGGAGGGGGCGTTTTGCAAACTTCCAGAGATCATATCTATTTGCAAGAAATATAAGGTTTGCTTTTATATAAAGGGTTAATTGTAGTATTGCACATAGGCCCCCTATAGTATTGTTCTTGTGAACTTACTACTCCCGTAGTTTCATTGCTGCAGATAGACCCCCCTGGGTTAAAATTTTGACTCTCTAACCCTTAGCTATATTCACTAATTTGATCAGGGGCAATATTAGTCAAAAATTCATAAATGGTAAAAGAGTCAGAAAAATTTAACCTAGAGGGTCTATCTGCAACAATGAAACTACAGAGGTAGTAATGCCAGACAGCTCAGGGAGTCTATCTGTAGCTACCTTATACACACGCATATGAGAAGGTTTCTTGTTTCCCTGGGTATAACCAACTTAATTATATGCTTTAGTTATATGCTGTAGAAAATGGCAGATTTATCGTTATTTTATTAATAAAGTAAGGGTGCTTTTTTGTCTTTAGTAAGAGAGGACAGCTCATGCAATTAAATAACTAATTTCATGAGGTATAAAATCAATTTCTCTTCTATAACTACCGCAATTAAAATCCTCTACTCCTTTTTTACGTTGTACTTTTATTTCCTATGATAATGAGAAAGATGCTTGATGAAAACCAAGGAAAAACATCCTCTACTTTAGATTCCTAGCTCGATTCTTCTTCAAAAGCTTATAGGAGAACTAATATTTTCCTTTTCTTATTCTAAAATGACCAACATAATTATAAGATAATTCCAACTTTGATTCTCTCCAACAAAAGAGTCATCTTTACTCTGCTTTAGACTTTTATTTAAAAAATAAATCTACTTCTAGATGATGAAGTACCTTGTGTCAATCCTTATTAGTGAGTAGCTATCTAAAGAAGGGCATGTGTTCTGATGAAGGATGACAATATTATCCTATTAATCATTGTTATAAATAGCGGTAAATAGCACTGCAATAGCAGCGCTAATAGCGTTAGCCGACCCTTTCGCATTGCTATAGCAGCGCTAATAGCGTTAGCCGCCCCTTTCGCATTGCTATCGCCTAATAGCGGTGACATATTGGGGAGTATGTGTTTTTCACTTGCAAAAGAGGCCAATAGCGCGCCATAGTAGTGAATAGTGGGTGATTGTAGGTGATTGCTTTTTGACTGCTATTTAAAAGTGTTTTTAGGTTTTTTTAAGTTACTCACCCGCACCTAGAAGACCTGATGTCTTAAGTTATTACCGATCATTGTTTTTTCTCTCATGAGTCTCCCTCTCGTGATCCAACTCTAAAAAAAACCCTAATTCCTCCAAAACGATCGTTGCCTCCCACCGCATCGCCGCCTCCCGCGACTTTCGACGTCTTCCTATCGTCTCCTACAGCCTCCGGCATCTCACTCAGCACCTCCTCTCATCGCCACAACACCTCCTCTCACTTTGAGCTCCTACTGCAGTCCTCTCACCGCTCTACTCATCTTCTTGAAGACAACGACTCTTTGAGCCCTCCTCCAGTTGTCTTCAGTATTATGTTATTGTTACATATCTATTTCATATTTAGGATCTCTTTAGATCATAAAATATACATTTTTGAATTTTCTAAAATTTTTATTAAATTTGAATATATATATATATATTATATATATATATATAATATATATATATATAATATATTATATAATATATTTAGATTGCGTATTTGACTATACGCTTTTTGCCGCTATAGCCCCAAATAATCTTAGCGGTTCCTCACCGCTACGCAATGCTATCCGCTATCAATAACCTTGCTAAAATTTTTGCCATAGCTTAGAACCGTAAGGATTGGGCTGATGGTTTCAAATGTGAGCCATAAGCTACTTGAGTTAGAGATCCTTGATAAAAGAGGAAGTATATTGAAATAGGTAAAAGAGATGATAATTTGGTCAATAACTCATGAGATTAGGGCATTAAATTTCAATGAGCTGTCATCTCCTTAATGACGTGTTTACCCTTGCTTTATTGGTAAAAGAGGGATGAATAAGTTCATTTTTCATAGAGCATAAAGGTAGCCATCCCCATATATTTATGTATGTGTATATCTGTGTGTGTAGGGTTACAATACACTTATGGTGTAACTAGCTTACATCTATTTCCACCATTGGATTTTATAAATTGTTAAAGATTAAATGACTTAAATATTTGGTGAGGACCACAGAGGAATATTAAGAAGCGTTCTTTATTGAGTTGTACATGAATAATGATGTTTGCTCCATGAGTTGGCAAAATATTTATGTTAAAAAATTAAGGATATGCCTATCACTTATGTTTCCTGATGGCGGTAAAGTAATTAGATTATTAAAAAAGTTATTAAACTTATTTTATGCACTTCTATATAGATGTACAAATTTGGAACTACTACTTTAAGCCCATGACCACTAATATTAGTTCAAGCCATAAAGCATCTCATGCCGCATGCTGACATAAAGAATCACATGTGCAACTCTAATTATATGATTGCTAATTAACAGGTTTAAGAATCTAAATAAAAATACTATGTCAACATAAAGGGCTAAAAAACAAATCTAATATGTTTCCAGATGATCTTGGGATGGTTTAATCTTGATCAATCTATAAAATCCAACGGTGGTAAAATGTGTGGTACTAGATAATTACACCCTAGGTATATTGTAACCCTATTTTATCGTGAGATATATTAATCGGCTCATTTAATTCATGATCGGTAGTGTACATCGTGTTCCGAACATCATCAAATGCACGTGGTGAAAATTTCACATAGTTTGGAGTCTTCTAGAATATAAACCAAACTAGTTTCATATGATGAGTTTTCAGACAACTTAATAGTTGTACGTTCATTTTGCACATAGTTGATATAATGATTAGAAATATGTAAACAATGGAATTTTCCTATACACAGATCATGATGAGTGCATATTGTGAACGAACGGAAGAGGGGGGCCTCACACCCACGTGCAGCGTGGGAAATTGATGAATGCAGACTTGTTTCGCGTGGGGGCCACACATGTGGTGTTGAGGAATTTTTTTCTTAGCTCGTGAGATAGCCTAGCAGGCCCACCCGATTAACTAGTATAACTTGAGCCGCCTATAAAATCACAGCTCTAGGGTTTCGGGAACCGTGCTAGGGAGGTTTTGTTTCTCTTGGGTTGCGGCTACAGAGAGCACAAGGAGCTTTGGTTTTATTTTTGTGTGCGGCTGCAGTTCGTGCAAAGAAGGAGTTTGTTTGTTTTGTTTCTTTGTGTTTAAGCAGCCCCTCTCTAGGGTTTTGTGCATCCTTTTGTAGAGAGTTTGAGAGGGATTTGAGAGAGTTTGTTTGAGGGTTTAGATAGTGAGTGATTGTAAACCCTAGTTGTATTCTCTCCCTCTATTAGTAGATCTCCCCCTTCCTTGCCCCGTGGACGTAGGCAATTTGCCGAACCACGTTAAAATTGGTTGTACTGCTTTTGTGTGATTTGTAATAGCTTTTAGGATCCCTCGACAGGTCAGTCCTAGAACTGATGAGAGGAAGAGCCGATATCTCACTTGGTTGAGATATCCGCTTCAGATTCTTGTCTCCTTGGTGAGACGGGAATTCTTATTGCGATCTGACTCTCTTGTTGTGCTGCCGAAGTGCTGCCGAAATTTCCGCTGCGCGCAACAAGTGGTATCAGAGCCCAGATTTCAGATCTAGGGTTTTTTGGTGGAGGAAGATTCTTGTGTGAAGCTTAGTTCTTGGAGTTCTCGGCTTCGGTGGAGATAGCATTAGGAGTTGCCGTTGGAGATTTCGCTTTCCTCGTGTGGATAGGAGATCTATTTGGAATCCGATCTAGGGTTCAGTTGGGTGGTTCCTAATTCTATCAAATTTGTTCTTTCTCTACAATTTGGAGTTAGTTCGCAATGGGAGAAGAAGGTGAAAGCAGCAAATCGATGGCGGGTACAATACAAGTTGGTTTTCAAAACACCAAAATTAGTGTGGTGAAATATGACGGAAAAATCAACTTTGGTTTGTGGATGAGCGACGTACAGGATGCGCTCAATGCTCAGAATTTGGAAGAGACCATCATGGTCCACGAGAGGCCACCTAAATATGAAGAGGCGGTATGGGAGAAAATGAATAGGAACGCTTGTGGGGTGATCAGGTCCTGTTTGGAACAGGAGCTGAAATATGATGTGATTGGGGTGACGTCTGCAATGAAGATGTGGGAAATTCTCAACAATAAGTACCTTACGAAGAGTGTTGAGAACCGATTGCACTTGCTGCGTAGGTTATTCAGATTCCAGATGTCCAGAGGCACCTCGCTTGCGGCTCATGTGAACAACTATACGAAGTTGTTGTCGGACTTGGCGAATGTTGATGAGAAGATATCGGATGAGTACAAGGCGATTATTTTGTTGGGCTCCTTACCGGATGAGGAGTATGATACCTTCGTGCTCACTTTGTTGAACGGGAGATCTTCTATCAGCTATAGTGAAGTGACTAACGCTTTGACGAACTACGATTTGAGGAGGAAGGATAAGGAGACTTCCCGCGCTAGTACTTCAGGAGAGGCCTTGTCGACAAGAGGTAGAAGCCCATATCCGAAAGGTGGTAACAGAGGGAGGTCAAAGTCTAGAGGCCGTCACCAACTAACAAAGAACCAATGTGCATTCTGCAAGGAGCAGGGACATTGGAAGAGAGACTGCCCGAAGCTCAAAGAGAAGGAGAATAGCAAGAAAAAGGGCCCGAAGGCCAATGAGGTGAACATTGCGAAAGGCGATGATTCCGATGATTCGTGCTTTTCTCTACTGATTACTCCGGAGGTGAACCATGTGGATGCATCAGATTGGATGCTTGATTCCGGCGCTACCTTTCATGTGACCCCTAGGCGAGACTGGTTTGCATCTTTTGAGAAAGTCGACGGGGGCGTTGTTGTCATGGGAAATGATCAATCCTGTGGCGTTTGTGGGATAGGTACCGTGCGGATTAGGATGCACGATGGAGTAGTCCGTGAGTTGAAGGAGGTGAGATTTGTTCCTCAACTGAAGAAAAATCTTATCTCAGTTGGAGCTTTGGAGGCGAAGGGATTCAAGGTGACTTTCGAAAACGCTGTAGCGAAGGTTACTAAGGGATCATTGGTGGTGATGAGGGGAGTCCGCAATCGGAATTTGTATTATCTGAAGGGAAGCACCGAGATTGGCCAGGTTGCTTCGGCTATTTCAGAAGCGGACATGAGCAGACTTTGGCACTATAGATTGGGGCACACAGGTGAAAAGTCACTGCAGACATTGTGCAAGCAGGGGCTATTGAAGGGAGCCAAGAGTGGGAAGATTGAGTTCTGTGAGCACTGTGTTCTTGGCAAGAAGACGAAGGTGAAGTTCGGGACTGCCATTCATCAGACGAGGGGCATCCTGGATTACGTGCACACAGACGTTTGGGGTCCCACCAAGACTGCATCACTTGGTGGTAGACATTGGTTCGTCACTTTTGTAGATGACTATTCTAGGCGTTGTTGGGTGTACACCATGACGAAGAAGAGTGAAGTCCTAGATTTGTTTGTGGAGTGGAAGAAGAGATTGGAACTGCAGACTGGGAGAAAGATCAAGACGTTGCGATCCGACAACGGTGGTGAGTATACTTCTGACCCCTTTCAGCAGCTATGTCGAGACGAGGGCATAGAGAGACACTTCACAGTTAGTCATACACCGCAGCAAAATGGGGTGGCAGAGAGGTTGAATCGGTCTTTACTGGAGAAGATCCGATGCTTATTGTCGCAGAGTGGTTTGGAGAAGATCTTTTGGGCTGAGGCACTTACATATGCGAGCCACCTCATTAATAGGCTGCCTTCATCTGCGATTGAGGGGAAAACCCCTATGGAGATGTGGTCGGGAAAGCCAGCACATGACTATGACCAGCTCAAGGTATTCGGGTGCCCTGCATATTATCATGTTAGAACTGATAAATTGGAACCTCGAGCTAGGAAGGCCATATTTGTAGGATTCAAGCGTGGTGTCAAGGGATACAAGCTTTGGGATCCAGTTGATAAAAAGATTGTTCTGAGTAGGGACGTCACATTTGATGAGGCTTCTATCTTGAAGCTTCCCAGCTCTCATCAGGTGGAGAGCGACCCGACGGAGGAGATATCGCAGGTGGTGGAGATCGATGCAGCTCCACATTGTCCAGATGGTACAGTATCCATGCAGGTGCCGACTGAGGTGACGCCAGGCGAGCACGACGATGACACGGAGGATACGAGTACAAATGTGCAGGATCAGGAACCGACGGCTCAGGTTCAGGATTCTATTGCGGCTAGGAGACAGAGGAGAAACATACAGATGCCAGCACGGTATGCCGACACAGTTGCGTATGCACTTCCGGTGGAGAGTATCGATGAGTTAGTGCCTACTACATTCAGAGAGGCCGAGCAGAGTTCGGAGGCTGATTCGTGGCAGGTGGCTATGCAGGAGGAGATGGAATCTCTTCATAAGAACGATACATGGGAGCTTGTTGAGCTTCCAAAGGGGCGGAAAGCAATTGGTTGCAAGTGGGTATACACGAAGAAGGAGGGCATTGAAGGCACTCCGTTGAGATTCAAGGCTAGGTTGGTTGCGAAGGGCTATGCACAGGAGGAAGGTATTGACTATAATGAGGTTTTCTCTCCGGTGGTGAAGCATTCTTCGATTCGGATTTTGCTAGCTTTGGTGGCACAGTATGGTTTGGAATTAGATCAGTTGGATGTGAAAACGGCATTTCTTCATGGTGATCTTGATGAAGAAATATATATGACTCAGCCATTGGGATTCCGAGCTGCAGGGAAAGAAAAATTAGTTTGCAAACTGAAGAAATCGCTATACGGTTTGAAGCAGTCTCCTCGACAGTGGTATAGGCGATTCGATGGTTTTATGCTTGGTCATTCGTACACTCGGAGCCAGTTTGATCCTTGCGTATATTTTCGCAAGTTGAAAGGAGGTGCGTATATTTATTTGTTGCTCTATGTCGATGACATGTTGGTTGCCTCTATTTCCAGGTCGGCTATAGATGAGTTGAAAGTTCAGCTTTCAAATGAGTTTGAGATGAAGGAATTGGGCGAGGCGAAGCGCATTTTAGGGATGGAGATCGGCAGAGACAAGAAAAATGGCAGAATTTGTTTGACACAGGTGGCTTATTTGAAGAAAGTTCTACAGCGATTCCATGTTAGCATGGATACGAAGCCAGTTAGTGTACCATTGGGAGCCCATTTGAAGCTTTCAGCTGGTCTCTCACCGAAGTCAGTTGAAGATCGTGAGTTGATGTCGAAGACTCCATATGCGAGCGCGGTTGGGAGCTTGATGTACGCGATGGTATGTACGAGGCCAGATTTGTCACAGGCGGTAAGTATTGTTGAATATCATTTCTCCATGATAATGTATTGTGAACGAACGGAAGAGGGGGGCCTCACACCCACGTGCAGCGTGGGAAATTGATGAATGCAGACTTGTTTCGCGTGGGGGCCACACATGTGGTGTTGAGGAATTTTTTCTTAGCTCGTGAGATAGCCTAGCAGGCCCACCCGATTAACTAGTATAACTTGAGCCGCCTATAAAATCACAGCTCTAGGGTTTCGGGAACCGTGCTAGGGAGGTTTTGTTTCTCTTGGGTTGCGGCTACAGAGAGCACAAGGAGCTTTGGTTTTATTTTTGTGTGCGGCTGCAGTTCGTGCAAAGAAGGAGTTTGTTTGTTTTGTTTCTTTGTGTTTAAGCAGCCCCTCTCTAGGGTTTTGTGCATCCTTTTGTAGAGAGTTTGAGAGGGATTTGAGAGAGTTTGTTTGAGGGTTTAGATAGTGAGTGATTGTAAACCCTAGTTGTATTCTCTCCCTCTATTAGTAGATCTCCCCCTTCCTTGCCCCGTGGACGTAGGCAATTTGCCGAACCACGTTAAAATTGGTTGTACTGCTTTTGTGTGATTTGTAATAGCTTTTAGGATCCCTCGACAGGTCAGTCCTAGAACTGATGAGAGGAAGAGCCGATATCTCACTTGGTTGAGATATCCGCTTCAGATTCTTGTCTCCTTGGTGAGACGGGAATTCTTATTGCGATCTGACTCTCTTGTTGTGCTGCCGAAGTGCTGCCGAAATTTCCGCTGCGCGCAACACATATTACGATAGACGGTGCCAATCATTGTATCAGGTAGCCTATTGGACCATCTCACGATAAGAATCTCATCTCGCCATCTCATTTTATCATTATGTGTGTGTATTTAGTATTCTGGGGTAACACTTTAGATTCATTCTAAGTAATCATCTTTTGATGCACAGGTTAGACTCTTCCAGTAGATGATCCGCTCCATTTATCATGATCTAAATGTTCCGAAACATCTATAACAAAAAAAAGCATGATGTTTCAATACTTCTAACACCTATTTTTCATTATCTTTAGTTGTATTGTCGTAAAACCATCAATTTTACAATCACTAGATGTATGAGTAATTGTAACCCAATATGCCTAATTTTTTTTTCTAGATATAATCCGAAAGATATAAATTGTAATGAACGGAGTGGATCTAGTCAATTGGTTGCATATAACGTAGTTTTGAAGGTGCTTCCTCAGATTAAATGTAGGGTGTCACCTTAGGAACACTTTTCATTCCTATACATGTGCGTGGGTGCGTGCGTGGGTGGGTGGGAGGAAGGAAGGGAGGGAGGGAGGCGTGAGCGTCTGTGTGTGTGTCAGATCGAATTTATGGACAAAAATTCATAGAGAGCATCAACTTGTGGCTAATGGAAACAGACTTATCTTGTGCCTTCTTCGTTACAGGCGTATACTTATATCGATGAGGCACATAGCATGGGTGCGGTTGGAAAAACGGGCAGAGGTGTTTGTGAGCTCCTCGGAGTAGACCCTGCTGATATAGATATAATGATGGGAACACTTTCAAAATCATTTGGATCTTGTGGAGGCTACATCGCAGCATCAAAGGTCTGTTTACTTTTACACTGGGTTAATTGTGAATAGGCCCCTTATACTATCACCGAATTACAGATCGACCCCGTACCAGTTGCTGATAACCTATAGTTATATTATTGCGGACGGACCCCCGAGTGAATTTTTTATTTATATTTTCCCTCTGGAGCTCTGTTTGTCAAAAAACAATTCTCTCTTTCTTTAAAGGTAAAAGAGTTAAAAAAAATTCCGCTTTTGGTTCTATCTGCAACAATAGGAATTACACAGGTCTATCTACAATTGGGTGATAGTACTGGGAGTCTATCTGCAATTACCCTTTGACCTCAAAATAGTTATGACAGTGAAATTTTAGAGGATATGGATAACAATTTCGCTACTGAACTTCCTTTGTACCCTTTACTAGGATACAGTTCAGTACCTGAAGCACACATGCCCTGCACATATTTACGCAACATCCATGCCACCACCTGCGGTAGAACAGGCAATATGTGCACTTAAGGTTATTCTTGGTGAAGATGGGTCCAATAGGGGTAAACAGGGATTTTCTTCCTAATTCAATTCTTTTTTCTGTTATGTTTGTAACTGGAAACATTCTCACTTGTTAATTTTATTTGGATAGGGGCTGTGAAGCTTGCAAAAATTCGTGAGAACAGCAATTTCTTCAGATCAGAACTTAAAAAGATGGGTTTTGAGGTTCTTGGGGACAATGATTCTCCAGTGATGCCCTTAATGCTTTACAATCCGGCAAAAGTCCCTGCTTTTTCCCGAGAGTGTCTTATTCGAGATCTGGAATTTTATCTAGAGGACGAGGCGCTGCTGGATTGAAGAGTGAAGGAGCATGAAATTTCAGCGAAGGTCAACGAGATCCCGACGAACTTCGGTGCAAAGGAGAAGCCGTTCGAAGGATCCGAAGCCCGTACGTCTGTTCCTCGAGATTAGGCTTGGTCTTAATCTTGAGAAGAACCCTGATTTCGCTTTGTCGATCTCAGCGCTTCAAACCAGAAAACTTCCTCGACGAAGGCGAAGCTCTGCCGAATTTTCCTGCAACCGGATCTGATTCGCGGTCGTCCACGGATTAACCCCGGCACCGGCAAAGAACTCACGCAAGCAAGAGCCGATAAACGGATCTTGTGTTTATTTTTAAGAAAGTTGTAATTTTTATTTTCGTTATTTGAATTCATTTGTAACAACTAAAGTTTAATGAAATCAATGATGAATGCAGCTTTCCACGAAAACAGTAGAAACATGTTTTGAAATTAATCCGTCAAATCATTGAATTTTCTAGGTCTCCAGAATCTCAAGTTATTTCAAAATTAGTCAAATTAAATTATCAGAATTGTTATTATGTCCTCTAATCTCGGGATAAGTTGTTTCAAGATCCTTCAGTCAAAAGTAGAAGAAGCGACTAGCGGGGTTAATCTAAAACAATGTACAATAACTTGGGGACATCATGCACAATAACTAAGATAAGTTGTATTAGGTTTTTGGGGTGTGATTTGGGATTGAGAGATCCTCTTTGTATTCCTCACAATTGGTAAAGTTTTTCTCCTCCTTTGCCCGTGGACGTAGGCTGCAAGCCGAACCACGTATATGTTTGTGTTCGTGTGTTCTTGATATTTTTCGTGCTCTCGTGTGATTGATATTAGCTTATCCTGGGTAATTTGTCATATCATGAATGAAATTATGAAACTAGCTATTTAAGTTTTGTGCCCATGCCTGTGGTGTTTTTTTTTTTTTGAAAGGAAGAAGTAGGGTGAGAACCCCTGCTCATATATTTATATAACTATAGTGTTGGGAACATGGTTGATGTTACAATATCTCTTGTATTTTGATAATAACAAATCATTTTTTATCTAACATATTTTACTGCAGATTCAAGATATACATCTCAAAGCAACAATCAAGATATTAAGGCTATATATTAATAAATGAGTGGCTAGGGAGTTTGGTGGACATCATATAAGTGGATAAAAGATCAATTTCGTCCAACCAATTTCGTTTTCGTCAATTTTATTTTGGGTCATCTCTTCCATTGAGTTAACTATTTTCATCGCTCTCTTAATTGCTTCCAACCAATTTCGTTTTCGTCTACCTGGAGACTTCTTTGGCCAATTAACTATGATCTTATCAATCAGAACGCTTCTCCTAATTGGTGTAATCCTTAAAACTTCTCTGGACTTTGTGTCGTCATGCTCAAAACCCCTTGCTTTCTAAACCACAGCAACCTCCCTGAACTTTATAAATCAGAGTAATGCCTCTTAATTATTAAAAATATAATATAAAATGTTAACAAGAAGAGTAATGAGTTTGAATTATGAAAATCAATATTCATGATGAAAATTCTGAATGCAGAGCATTCATGTCGGAGAACAAGACACAATAACCATGTCAGTTTTTTAGTCTTTAGTTAAAGAGTTCTATTATATTTTGTCAATTTTACAGACCAACTCACTAGACATGTTCAGGATAAAGTTCCATGATGTATGCTAATTTGCCCTTATTTAATGATACTTGACAATACTAGAAAATATATAATTTCTAATGGAAAAAGGCGGAGAAAAGCTCTCAAAACCAAGGGATTTAGAACTATTAGAATAACAACGGAGTACATGGAATGCATTTTTAGTAAAGCTAAAAGAAAAGACCCTATAATGCATTTTTTTGGTCAATGAAAATTTTATTCATAAACCAAATGTGAAATATATGCAGCATACTACTCAGGCATACCTGAGGCTTGCACTATCCATCCTATATTGAACCACAAGTGAAAAAAAAGTACATATCAATAACTATATAGCTTTGCATCATAAACTCAATAATTTTTTTTTCCTTTGGGATGAATATTATGGTGAAAAATAGCCATATAAACCAACATTTTGATCCTTTCCACAACAGCCATTACCTCACTGCACCTCCCATCATGTAATTGCATATTCCTTTCTCTCCGTAACTCATACACAGTAGCATTAAAGGCACACCTCGACCCTATTCCAAAACTGTCCCTTCTTGCAATTATCTGCAAACCGACCAACAATAGCATTCCGTTCACAGCTGTGAAAAACAAACCTGAGCCATTGCCTTGTACTATTTCATGCTCCGGAGGAAAAAGAGCATCTAAAAAACAAATGTTCATGTGTTTTTTTCATCCTTCATACACAATAGATATGCATTTGCAGAGGAGATGCCAAATTTCTTGATCGTATCTTGCATAAGCAATCTGTGCAAAGAAGCCAAGCATACAATGTAATAGTGCTCAGCGCAAAGAAGCCAACCATACCATCAATTGACCCCCTCTGGACCGATCAAGAATCTTTTCTTCGATAGAAGTACCCCATTTCTGAATCAAGATATCCCTTGTCTTCCAACACTAAAGACTCAACTTACTTTAGCTTGGACTCTTATAATTGGTCAAAACACACAACGAGTGTCATCTCCATATCGTTTTGCATTTTTCGACAAATATAATCTATTTCGCTATTCTAAGTGGTTATTTTATTTTGGGTAATGAAGAACTTGTCTTTTTTAATGGGTTCAAGAATTCTTCTATAACTTAAGTGACATAATAAAAGCTTTTTCGATTCTTTTAGTTATGCCTCTTTTCCATTTCACCCAAAGCAGATCTCCCTACAATACATATTGATGGTCAAGATATATCTAAAATTAATCACTTTTGTTATTTAGGATCAATTGTTAGATCTAAACCAAAATTTGGGATCTAAAACCATATAGTCATGATTTAATTCAAAGAGATTAACAAGAATCAAAAGGTGCGGAAGCATATACCTAAATCCATTGAAGAAAACTTGATTAGGATTTTGATGATCTTCTAACCTTAGGGTTTCTCTCTTATGGATCTTTTTAGATGGGGATAAGAGAATGAGAGTGGTTAACCCTAGATTAGGGACCATAACCTCTTATATATAGGTGTTGTACATTTGTAATTTAGCCCCTCAATAAATCACAATTACAACCTGGTATCTGCACATATAACCCCATGATTATATTTAAATACCCATTAACCCAACTTAATTGATCACTTTAGTGGGTTATCCTGAAAGATAGCAATACACATTGATTAATCATATGTGCCCACAAATAGATTTATTAGATTAAATCCAACAATCTCCCACTTGGGCACCATATGATTCCTTAAATTGTGTATAACCTTATGAGCTCAAAAATTGCTATCACTGAAAAGGTATTTCCGAACAATCTCGTCCATTGACTATATCAATATAGGATCAAAGCGGCCTTCGTCACATTTATCGTGACTCGACCCATCAATGGTCACATATACCAATACAATCAAACGACATAGATCAATCATGGATGTGCAGCATGAAAATTACATGCAATGTGATCAGTACATGTCTATTTTCAACTGGTCCTCCTTAGTGAGGTCAAAACCAAACATAATGTAACAGAGTGTCTTAACTGAATACTTTATTCTGATCAGACAATACAACCAAACACAAAACACTAGAAAATTACAAACTCCCACTAAATCATAATATCTTTGAATAACACTACTCCTATATGGGTAGTATGCTCATGAAAGACCTTGGATGGCAATCCTTTAGTAAGAGGATCTGCTATCATGGAGTTTGTCCCAATGTGCTCTATAGATATCTGTCCACTCTGTACCCTTTCTTTTACAACCAGGAACTTAATATCAATATGTTTTGATTTAGTTGAGCTCCTGTTGTTATTGGAATACATAACTACAGATTTATTGTCACAAAATAACCTCAGTGGTCTTTCAATATTTTCCAAAATGCGCAGTCCAATGACAAAATTTCGCAACCATATTCCATGATTTGATGCCTCATAGCAAGCTACAAACTCTGCTGCCATAATGAAGAAAGCTACGAGTGTTTGTTTTACACTTTTCCATGATATAGCTCCTCCTGCTAACATATAAATGTAGCCTGATGTAGACTTTCTGCTATCTTGGCATCCAGCAAAATCAGAGTCCGAATACCCAATGACCTCCAACTGTTCTGATTTTCTATATGTGAGCATATAATCTTTTGTTTTCTGAAGATACCTCATAACCCTTTTGACTGCTATCCAATGATCCATATCAGGATTGCTTAAGTATCTGCCTAACATCCCAACAATGTACGCAATATCCGGACGCGTACATAGCTAAGCATACATTAGACTTCCTACAGCCGAAGCATAAAGAATCTTCTGCATTTCTCGAATTTCAAGGTTGCCTTTAGGGCACTGATTTAGATTAAACTTGTCTCCTTTAGCAACAGGGGTATCTCCTGGTCTGCAGTCTTGCATGCCAAACCTTTTAAGTACCTTATCGATATAGCTCTTTTGTGATAATCCAAGAATACCCCGAGAGCGATCTCGATATATCTGGATTCCTAATATAAAAGAGGCGTCCCCAAGATCTTTCATCTCAAAATTCTTTGATAGAAATCTCTTGGTTTCGTGCAACATGCCTATATCATTAGTGGCAAGCAAGATGTCATCGACATACAGAACCAGAAAAATATACTTACTCCCACTGAACTTGTGATATACACAGTCATCAACAATGTTCATCTCAAAACCGAACGAGATAACTATTTGTTGAAACTTATGATACCATTGACGAGGAGCTTGCTTGAGTCCATAGATGGATTTCCTTAATTTGCAAACCATATTCTTTGGGTCTCCTGACACAAAGTTTTCTGGTTGCACCATATAAATCATCTCATCAATGTCGCTATTGAGAAATGCAGTCTTAACATCCATCTGATGTAACTCAAGATCATAATGAGCAACAAGTGCCATGATTGTTCTGAAAGAGTCTTTCGATGAAACCGGAGAGAAAGTCTCTATATAATCAATACCTTCCTTTTGAGTATAGCCTTTAGCCACAAGATGTGCCTTATACCTCTCCACATTACCGTTTGCATCCCGTTTGGTTTTAAAAATTCATTTACAACCAATTGGTTTTGCACCTTCTGGTAACGGGACAAGTTCCCAAACATTATTGTCTTGTATAGACTTGTACTCTTCATTCATGGCATCAATCCACTGTTGAGAGTTAGAACTTTTCATGGCCTGAGAGAAGTTGATTGGATCATCTTCTAACATTCCACTACTTTCCTCATGTTCTTGGAGAAATACAAT
The DNA here is from genome assembly GCF_001876935.1 of Asparagus officinalis. Lineage (NCBI taxonomy): Eukaryota > Viridiplantae > Streptophyta > Magnoliopsida > Asparagales > Asparagaceae > Asparagus > Asparagus officinalis. Next base: position 62,759,968 of record NC_033802.1, read on the forward strand.
ATAATCATCCGGAATAGCATTTCTCCTTTCTCTCGTGGATCTCCTTAATGGCACTGGTTCTTGAGGTTGTTGAGTTTGTTCTTCTGGAACAGGGAGTTGTTCAACATTATCATCTTGAGGTTCCGGATTTACTTCTTGAGCAACAACAGGTATAGGAACCTGAATATTGTCAAAAGTAACTGTATGGATTGGATCTGAAGCCAATTCCTCCTCAAAACTAATGTCTCTAACCTTATTTCTCCCCCCAAACTCAACATCCTCAAAGAATGTTGCTGTTCCCGTCTCAAAAATATTCCTTATAGTGGGATCATAAAACTTATAGCCCCTAGAGCGTTCAGAGTATCCAATAAAGTAGCTGCTAACTGTTTTGGAGTCCAATTTCTTTTCATTTGGCCTATAAGGCCTTGCCTCAGCTGGACATCCCCAAATATGTAAATGCTTTAAACTGGGCTTTCGACCAGTCCAAAGCTCATAAGGTGTTTTAGCAACTGCTTTACTTGGTACTCTATTCAGAATGTAAGCTGCTGTCTTAAGTGCTTCTCCCCAGAGTGACTCTGGTAAAGAAGAATGAGCAATCATACTTCTTACCATATCCTTAAGAGTCCTGTTTCGTTTTTCAGCTACACCATTCATGCTAGGTGAACCCGACATGGTGTACTGTGGGACAATACCGTATTCCTCTAGGTATCTAGCAAATGGTCCTGAACGTTGTTCACCTTAACCATCATATCTGCCGTAGTACTCACCATCACGATCAGATCTAACTGTTTTAATTCTTTTGTTGAGTTGATTCTCAACTTCAGCTTTAAAAACTTTGAACATGTCCAGAGACTCAGATTTTTCATGAATGAGATATATGTACCCATAATGTGAGTAATCGTCTATGAATGATATAAAATATTGTTGACCATTCCAGGATTCCGTAGGGAATGGTCCACAAATATCCGTATGTATCAATTCTAAGACATCCGAAGATCTATTGGCACTTAATCTCTTTACTTTGGTCTGTTTTCCCTTAATGCATTCAATACATACGTTAAAATCTGAAAAATCAAGGGAATCCAAAATACCATCAGACACAAGACACTCAACTCTACCTTTTGAGATATGACCTAAGCGCTTATGCCATAATATCGCTGAATTTTCCTTATTTAATTTACGCTTAGTACCACGTGATTCCACATGCAAGGATTCATTATAAGAAGCAATTGTATCGAGCAAATATAGGTTGTCATAAGTACTTAAGTAACCGGTTCCCACAACATTTGAATTAAAAGATAAACTGAATTGACTGTTAATTGATTGTTTCCAAATGAACAAGAGTAACCTGATTTGTCCAAGACAGAAACTGAAATCAAATTCCGTCTAAAAGACGGTACTACAAAAGTATCTTTTAAATCCAAATATGAACCAGTTCCTAACAGCAACCTAAAGTGTCCAATTGCTTCTACATCTACTGACTAACCATCGCCCACAAAGATGTATCTTTCACCATCACTTGGCTTCCGGTAGCTCAGGCAGCCCTGCATAGAAGCACTTATGTGAGTAGTAGCACCAGAGTCTAACCACCAAGTGTTTCTAGGTACTGAAGCTAAATTAACCTCAGAACAGACCAAAGCAAGGAACGTACCCTTATTATCACGCCAGGCGTGATATTTTGTACAGTCCTTCTTTACATGTCCAGGCTTCTTACAGAAGAAACAACCCTGATTATCCTTATGTTGTTTCTTCTCAACTGGACCCTTAGCAGCTTCCTTATCATTCTTCCTTTTCTTGCCCTTATCCTTAGAGGCATAGGCCAAATGAGCACTTTCTGTCTTACCTTCCTTTTGAGTATAGCCTTTAGCCACAAGATGTGCCTTATACCTCTCCACATTACCGTTTGCATCCCGTTTGGTTTTAAAAATTCATTTACAACCAATTGGTTTTGCACCTTCTGGTAACGGGACAAGTTCCCAAACATTATTGTCTTGTATAGACTTGTACTCTTCATTCATGGCATCAATCCACTGTTGAGAGTTAGAACTTTTCATGGCCTGAGAGAAGTTGATTGGATCATCTTCTAACATTCCACTACTTTCCTCATGTTCTTGGAGAAATACAATATAATCATCCGGAATAGCATTTCTCCTTTCTCTCGTGGATCTCCTTAATGGCACTGGTTCTTGAGGTTATTGAGTTTGTTCTTCTGGAACAGGGAGTTGTTCAACATTATCATCTTGAGGTTCCGGATTTACTTCTTAAGCAACAACAGGTATAGGAACCTGAATATTGTCAAAAGTAACTGTATGGATTGGATCTGAAGTCAATTCCTCCTCAAAACTAATGTTTCTAACCTTATTTCTCCCCCCAAACTCAACATCCTCAAAGAATGTTGTTGTTCCCGTCTCAAAAATATTCCTTAGTGTGGGATCATAAAACTTATAGCCCTTAGAGCGTTCAGAATACCCAATAAAGTAGCTGCTAACTGTTTTGGAGTCCAATTTCTTTTCATTTGGCCTATAAGGCCTTGCCTCAGCTGGGCATCCCCAAATATGTAAATGCTTTAAACTGGGCTTTTGACCAGTCCAAAGCTCATAAGGTGTTTTAGCAATTGCTTTATTTGGTACTCTATTCAGAATGTAAACTGCTGTCTTTAGTGCTTCTCCCCAGAGAGACTCTGGTAAAGAAGAATGAGCAATCATACTTCTTACCATATCCTTAAGAGTCCTGTTTCGTCTTTCAGCTACACCATTCATGCTAGGTGAACCCGGCATAGTGTACTGTGGGACGATACCGCATTCCTCTAGGTATCTAGCAAATGGTCCTGGACGTTGTTCACCTGAACCATCATATCTACCGTAGTACTCACCACCACGATCAGATCTGACGGTTTTAATTCTTCTGTTGAGTTGATTCTCAACTTCAGCTTTATAGGCTTTGAACATGTCCAGAGACTCAGATTTTTCATGAATAAGATATAGGTGCCCATAACGTGAGTAATCGTCTATGAATGATATAAAATATTGTTGACCATTCCAGGATTCCGTAGGGAATGGCCCACAAATATCCGTATGTATCAATTCTAAGACATCCGAAGATCTGTTGGCACCTAATCTTTTCACTTTGGTCTGTTTTCCCTTGATACATTCAACACATACGTCGAAGTCCGAAAAATCAAGGGAATCCAAAATGCCATCAGACACAAGACGCTCAACTCTACCTTTTGAGATATGACCTAAGCGCTTATGCCATAATGTCGCCGAATTTTCCTTATTTAATTTACGCTTAGTACCACGTGATTCCACATGCAAGGATTCATTGTAAGAAGCAATTGTATCAAGCAAATATAGGTTGTCATAAATACTCAAGTAACCGGTTCCCACAACATTTGAATTAAAAGATAAACTGAATTGACTGTTTCCAAATGAACAAGAATAACCTGATTTGTCCAATACAGAAACAGAAACCAAATTCCGTCTAAAAGACGGTACTACAAAAGTATCTTTTAAATCCAAATATGAACCAGTTCCTAACAGCAACCTAAAGTGTCCAATTGCTTCTACATCTACTGACTAACCATCGCCCACAAAGATGTATCTTTCACCATCACTTGGCTTTCGGTAGCTCAGGCAGCCCTGCATAGAAGCACTTATGTCAGTAGTAGCACCAGAGTCTAACCATCAAGTGTTTCTAGGTACTGAAGCTAAATTAATCTCAGAACAGACCAAAGTAAGGAACATACCCTTCTTAGCACGCCAGGCGTGATATTTGGTACAATCCTTCTTTACGTGTCCAGACTTATTGCAGAAGAAACAACCCTGACCATCCATATGTTGTTTCTTCTGAACAGGACCCTTAGCAGGCTTCCTTATCATTCTTCCTTTTCTTGCCCTTATCCTTAGAGGCATAGGCTAAATGAGCACTTTCTGTCTTATCTTGCTTCAACCTGTCTTCTTCTTGCACACAGTATGAAATGAGCTCATTTAGAGTCTATTTCTCCTTTTGACAGTTATAACTGACCTTAAACTGATTGAATTGTGCAGGAAGAGACAACAGAACCAGATGTACCAATAACTCATCACAAAGATCGAGTTTAAGTACCTTAAGCTTTGAAGCAATATGAGACATTTCCATAATGTACTCCCTGATATTTCCTTTGCCCTTATACTTCATTGAAATCAAGCGACCTAAAAGTGTGTTTGTTTCTACCTTATCGTTTTTCGCAAAACATTTCTCAATTTCGGCAAGGAAATCTTTAGCCTTAGTAATCCCTTCGGATTCTATGCCCCTGAAGGCTTCATTCCACATGCAAGGATTCATTATAAGAAGCAATTGTATCAAGCAAATATAGGTTGTCACAAGTACTCAAATAACAAGTTCCTACAATAATTGAATTAAAAGATAAACTGAATTGATTGTTTCCAAATGAACAAGAGTAACCTGACAAAACGTTTCTCAATTTCGGCAAGGAAATCTTTAGCCTTAGTAATCCCTTCGGATTCTATGCCCCTGAAGGCTTCCGGAATGCCGCGCTTAATGATCATTAGACTCATGCGATTTGAACGCTTTCATTTCTCATACTCCTTCTTTGCATCAGGAGTACTATCCGCATTGAGAGGTTGGGGTTGTTCAGTTCTTAATGCAAAGTCTAAATCCATGCAGCCAAGAACAATTAAAATGTTCTCTTTCCAAACCTTGAAATTAGTCCCATTGAGTATGGGAATTGAGTTGATGTTAGCAGAAATTGTTGCAGCAGATGCATTAGCTGAAATAAACAAAAGATTTTTAACCTTAATTAGTGATCAATGATAAATCCCATCTCAAGGTATCTGGTACAACATTAATATCAAGTCTTTGGACAGTAATATTAACTTGTAAAGTGATACCTTGTTGTAATGATCAAACATTGACAATAACTCATGTCAAATAATGAAACTATCTTTGGATCGATTCATTATTCACATGTAAACCTTATAATCGTCACGTATTTATCATCACAGATGCGTATGCAATCTAAAAATAAATAATAACCTTCCTTTGGGCCGATTAAATATTTACACGAAAACATACACACAAACATCTAACATCCCTCATGAACAATCTACACAAGAGAGGTTACTTTGGTAACTTCTTGTTTCAATTGATCATTTAGAATGAAAGACAACTTTAATACCTTAGTGTCATATTATTTGAAATAACTAATTGATCTACTACCAAATTTAATTTAAATTAAATAATTTAATTTAAATCAACTGAATTTCCATAGCTTAATTAAGGGCCCATAATGAATTATGACCCACAAATAGGATTTAATTGATAAATTCAATTAATCCTTGTGCCCAAAATGAGCTTAAAGGAGCTTATACCCGATAATTAAACACAGGTCCAAAATCTTAATAAAATTCTCAAGTCAAGGCCAATGTTTAAACAAGTTCCAAAGATTAAACAAAGCCCAGATTATTTGGTCCGTGCTCTAACTTTAACGAGTTCTACAATATACTCGTTGTGAATGAATGAACGCAATGAACGAATGAACACAATGTTCGTTTGAACGCAATGAACGAATGAACGCAATGTTCGTTTGAACGAACGCAGCGTCAACGAACGCAGCGTTTGACGAACGCATGTTTCATTAGAGAACGAACGTGGGTTCGTTTGAGAACGAACGTTTTCTCGCCAAAAATTGAGGTAACCACCTCCTTAATTTTAGCACGTTTTCTCGCCAAAAAATTGAGGTAACCACCTCCTTAATTTTAGCAAGTTTTCTCGCCAAAAATTGAGGTAACCACCTCCTTAATTTTAGCAAGTTTTCTCGCCAAAAATTGAGGTAACCACCTCCTTAATTTTAGCAAGTTTTCTCGCCAAAAATTGAGATAACCACCTCCTTAATTTTAGCACGTTTTCACGTGCACGAACCCCTTGAGGGTTTAATCTGAAACCGCCGCCGCTGAATCCACTCCGACGAGGAGTTTGGAGATTGACGACAAATTAAAAAAAATCCCCAAAAAAAAGATAATTATTTTTTCTGTCGATTTTTAAACTCAAATCATTTAGATCCAAACTTCAAAATTTGAATCAAACACAAAAGAAATGAACTTTAGAGTTCATAAATGCTACAGATCCAAAAATCGAAAGAAAAACCAAACAACATGAGAATTTTACTATTCATCCGAAAATAAAAATCTTTACTGTTCATACGAAAATAATTTTTTTGCTGTTCTCCCAAAAATTTAAAAGAATTACTGTTCACCGAAAATAAAACGGTTGCTTTTCATCCGAAAATAAGAAACTTTACTGTTCATCCGTGAACGGATCCGAATCAAACACAAATTAAGATCAAAGAACCCTAATTTTAATCTTAATCTCTTAGAACAAATCAATGGTGGCTCTGATACCACTTGTTAGATCTAAACCAAAACTTGAGATCTAAAACCATATAGACATGATTTAATTCAAAGAGATTAACAAGAATCAAAATGTGCGGAAGCATATACCTGAATCCATTGAAGAAAACTTGATTAGGGTTTTGATGATCTTCTAACCTTAGGGTTTCTCTCTTATGGATCTCTTTAGATGAGGATAAGAGAATGAGAGTGGTTAACCCTAGATTAGGGACCATAACCCTTTATATATAGGTGTTGTATATTTGTAATTTAGCCCATCAATAAATCACAATTACAACCTGGTATCTGCACATATAACCCCATGATTATATTTAAATACCCATTAACCTAACTTAATTGATCACTTTAGTGGGTTATCCTGAAAGATAGCAATACACATTGATTAATCATATGTGCCCACAAATAGATTTATTAGATTAAATCCAACATCAATCACTTATCATGATGATGATATTTATGATTGTTAAAATGAAGGAGTGCCTGGGGAGGCTTACATGATCATAGAATGCCTGTGAGACTAAAGGAAAATTTTTATAAGACGGTTACAAGACCAACAATACTTTGTGGATCAGAATATTAGGCAATTAAAAAATATGTGCAAAAAATAAGTGTAGTGGAAAGGAGAATATTACAATAGTTTTGTGTGTACACATTACAAGATAGGATAAGTAATTAGTGCATTCATAGTAAATTAGATGTTGCTTCTATTGAGGATAAAATAAGAGAGAATCGACAAAGGTGATTTGGTCATTTACAATGGGGACCTCTTAGTGAACCGTTGAGAAAATGTGATGATATTGTAGTTAATGGGGCAAAGTGATCGAGAGGTAGACCTAAAACAGTTTGGTTGGAAGTAATTGAGAAGGAGATCATAGTGATTAACTTAATGGAGGAGAAGGTCCACAATAGAACGGAATGGAAGAATATGATTCATGTAGCTGGTCTCAAATATTTGGAAGTTGCTCGTGGAAAGGCCGCGCTGGGGGAGGTGGTGTTTGGGTGTGGAGTGGGGTTTGCTCTCTAATTTATAGAACTTAAGACGGTTTTGTGCGAAGCTACCTAAAGTTCAGGTGCATTTTGTGAAAATTTACCCTAAGGTCCCTAAAGGTTAGGATACACAGGCCCGCAGATGCCTTCCTCTCAATGCTTAGTCTTAACCTTAAGCACCAACTGTTGTCCGTCTTTGTTAAGACCCCTGCTTAGTTGTATCCGATGCTTAGTCCTAACCTTAAGCACCAACTCTTGTCCTTGTGAAGACCCCCCTGCTTAGTTGTATCCCACACGAGTAGCCTTACTTACCTGGCTACATAACATAGGCTCATATTGAATTATAAGTGGAATAAGACAGGCATATGAGTGAATTGTTTTCGCGATTCATTTTCTGTCTTTAGTTTGCACATTTACTCCTATAACATATGTTTCTCTTCATCAGCCTATAACTTTGCCATTCTAAAATCACATCTTTGAAGAAGATTTTAAATTTGCCATTCTAAAATCACATCTTTGAAGAAGATTTTAAAATCTTCATTTCTGTAGGAAAATAAACAATGAATATCTTTTATAAACAAGTAATTAAATAAATATTTGAAAAATTGTTAAAGAAACTTGGCCTCTTCCATATGCTACAGGTTGCGGTTGTGGTTGTTGCTTACCCTGCAGTACCTCTTCTCTTGAACAGAGCTCGTTTCTGCATTTCTGCTTCACACTCCAGAGAAGACCTTGTTAAAGCTTTAGAGGTATAACTAACACATTATCATATATAAATCACTAGTGAACATTCCTGGTAGCTAATTTCAACGTTATATGATAAATTCAGGTAATCAGTAAAATTGGTGATCTTAACAAGATGCATGCTGAAGACAACAGGAAGAAGCTCGAGTAGAAAAGTTCAAATTCGGGATAATGCATATGACCTTGGAAGCAAACCAAATCATTCATGCACTAGAAGTACATTACACGCTTATCACTACAAGCTTTAGAGTAAATCACAAGAACAAAAAATTACACAGTGAATCTAGCTGTTTTTTTCTGCGTTCGGCATATATTTGAGCAAGTTCTGCTTGATCTTCTCTTTTTATGTTCCAAGTTATAATGTTTTAAGAAATGGGAGATGGTATTTGCTGTTGTTTTTCCTCATTAAAGGCTTCACTTATGCATTTTGAGATGGGATATGGATCTTCTTTACTATAAAAGAAAATAGTACTTGATTGTCTGCTATTATGTATTACATATTAAGTGTTAAATCAGAATATATCACAACTATCCAAATATTAATAGGCAGTCGTGATTTGATTATTGGTCTCTCCATTTATATTTCTGATCAAGAGACTCCGAATGTTTTCTTGATGATGGTGAATTTGCTTGTTCGGATGAATACAAATGCTATTCAGGTTATGCAGTGTAAAAAAAAAAATCCTTAAAAAATGTTTATATTTGACTAGAATAAGTTCGCTACTAATGAGTAACATGTTACTTTGTAGTTTCAGTCGTCCTCAGAATTTTAGTAACCGCAATCAACGGAAAGCTTCTGAGATCTAATACATAAACGAGAAATTTTCTAGTTTTCAAGTTTGAGGACTGGAAATACAAAGATTTACATGAGCATGATTGAGAACAAAGAGCATGATTCTGCAAATTTCACCATTTCAAATGGAAAAATAAAATATGGGTATGACTGTAAGTGTGAAATTTTAAGGTGATGTGCCAATAGTAAATTGAAAGACTTGATATGATGATTCCTGTCTAAAGAACAGAATAACCTACGAACTATGTTTAAAAAAAGTATATACGGTAAATTATTTATAGTTAATAATCACCCCAATCTTAAATCTTTCATGAGCTTTGACGTTGAAATGCAATGTATTGAGATTTTACACTAGGAAATTATGTATTTTTTTATGGTATTCATATATGAGCTTTAACATTGAAATGCAATTTTAAACTAGGAAATTACATATTTTTAGATGGTAAGGTTAAAAAAGGAATTAACATAGACATGATTTGAAGCTTAAGATCTCGCCAAATAAGAAATTTTTTTGACTTACCCATCACTTATATCTGCACCCCTACCAAAGTGCATCTGAAATATTAATTGGATATTCTCACATTAAGCGTTTTCCTATTCACAAATATACCATATCAATTGGATTCATTTGAATCTCAATTGAAAAGATCTTTAGTTCGGATTGATTTGGACTATAAAAAGGGGGTTAAAAAAAATCCAAGGATATGAGAATGAGAATAGAATTTAGTAACGTAGAAGTCTATGGCCAATATGAGCCGTCTAATAAGCTACATTAGATTCATAACCAATCATTTTGAGGACCAAGATCCGATCCCATGCGAGTATGACGAATGCCATGGAAAAGGTATGAGCTTTCTAACTTTATAAAGTTTTCAATGTGATTTAGCTTCTTAATTATTTATTCGTATTTTAGCTTACCTCCATTTTCTCTTTTTAAGTTTTAAAAAATAATAATAAATTTCTTTTAGCAATGCTCTAAATATTCATGGACAAAAACTTTCTTTGAATGAACCCAAAGAAATCACTCTAGACATGGAAAACATTATAGTTTTCGTTTTTTTTTCTTTTTTTCTTTAGCCGTTAGATGTGGGCTACCCAGCTAACGAAAATAATTTTGAAGATTTCGATAACCCAAAATGGTAAGCTGTTATGTTTATAGAAGTTAGAAATTAATTTTGACTCAAAAGCTTAAACTATTAAGTATTAGGTCTATCCGAAACGGAAAGACTTTTCATAGTCCAACTAGATTCAATTAAAACTCTTTAGATAGTGTTAAATAAATATGTCTTTGATATGAAGTCTTTTAAAATACTCAAAAATAAAACTAGATGAGTATTAAGTTCCAAATGAGGATACCCTGTGGATCTATCCGTAATTAACCTATTTAAATAGAAAGCTTCGTTTGATCTGTACCCAATTTGCTTTATATATGTAACTGCTTCAAAAAATTTGAAAACTACGAAAAGTTGGCTCTTACTTATGTAATAAAAATTTAAGAATCTTAGGATTTTCATACTTAAAGCTTCTATCATACATTCCACTTATTGGAAAAAAAGACCGTATCTTTGCTAATTATCTACTTTAAAACTTCTCGTAGTTCATGTACATTGAAGAAGGCGGCAAGGAGCAAGCACTGGCGGAGGAATTTCAAGGTAACACTCTACAACCTAATAAAAAATTAAAAAAATAAATAAATCATCATTTCAAAATAATAATAATAATAATAATAATAATAATAATAAAATTTGGGATTATCATGTAAAAAATAGGCGGCGGTCTGATGGTGCATTTTAGCAGGTGATCTGCTCGTTGCTAACATACACCTCCGCCTAGTTTCAAATGGGGAAGAAGAAGAAAAATAATAGTATGAGAATCATTAATGGATATTTGAGAGATTCATTGTTTGATTATCCTTCTTCATCTAGAGTTGGAGATGGATCAGGTGTGATAACGAGCTCTTCGATCTCTACTGGGAATGGAAGGTACTGGGCCAAAAGGAGCAAAGAGGAAAGTGCAAATGGATGAAATTCTAGCTAGAACGAATTCTCTGTCAAATCCTCAATTGTTTCAGATGCGTTCTGGTACCCTGATTTCTCGTCAACTGAGTAAGTCTTCTCACTCTATCTCATGGGCGGATGAAGTTAATGATGATATTGAATCTGGTTTGATTAAGAATACCTCTTTGGATGAAGATATTATTGAAGTTTGTTCTCCTGTTATTGATTAATCTATGAATAGAAATGATGAGATTGGAAATCCTGATCTGGATAAGGATGTTAATCAAAAATCTGATAATGTGGTTCAGGAGAATGATGAGAATATAGAGAATAACGCCCCAGAAATTAGGAAAACATTTGTTAGCCTTTTTGCAGATAATAGAAAATCTGGTAATGGTCTATGCTTAAATTTTGTTCAATCTCCTAAAACCAATATTGTTACATTCTCAGCGGAAGAATGGAAAAAAGGTGAAGATTACTGGAAATATGCATTGATAGGCCATGTTATTGGACTGAATGTTAAATTCAAATCTATGGAATCCTATGTTAATAAACTATGGGGTAAAATTTCAATTCCGAAAGTTTCCTTAATCAAGCAAGGGGTATTCCTATTTGATTTTCAATCTGAAAAGCAAATGTGTGATGCGCTAGAGGCAGGACCTTGGTTCTTTGGTTCTAGACCAATAGTTCTAAAGCCATGGACTATTGATACAAATATGGAGAAAATCCAAGATTATAATTATCCAATGTGGTTCATTTCCCTAATTTGTGTTTAAATCTATGGACTCCTACTGGCATTAGTAAAGTTGCAAGTCTTATTGACAATCCAATTACAACCGATAAGCTCACATCTAGAAAACAAAGATTGAGTTATGCTAGAGCTTTATTGGAAGTGAAGCTACCCCTTAAAGAGACTTTACCTGATCAACTTACTATTCATGGTCCTAATGGCAAAAGCTATAATCAAAAAGTTTTATATGAGCTTAAACCTAGGTGGTGCTCATTATGTAATATAGTTGATCATGAGACTGACCATTGTAGAAGGCACACTTTTAAAAAGAGATGGGTACCTATCAACAGACAGAATGAAAAAGATGTACAAGACCATATTGAACATGTGCAGCTTGCAAATGAGAAGAATGATAAAAGTACGCATTCTGGAAAAGATGCAAAAGTTCATCAGAAGCATGTACAACAAGGGGCTGTTGAAAGTGGTGTCAATGTTGGGTAATCTGGCCAAAATGTATCAGTTCCTGAGAAACATGCTCAACAAGATACTGTGGTGCAGGAAATCAATTTCAGTAAAACTAGGCCTAACAATACAATTCAGTTTTCACCAACTGTTAATGCTACTGGTTTCACAAGTGTAAATAGAGCAAATACAGCAGGAAGACTTAATGAAAATATTATTGGACCCTATTGTATTCAAACTTCTCACTTCTCTCTTTTGGATCACCAGTTATCTGATTTAGACCCCTCTTGTATTGATAGGGGTGGATTTTCTCAATTATGCATCTGGCCTTCTGGAATGTAAGAGGATTTAACAAATCCTCTCAACATTTGATTGTTAAGCAGTTTGTTCATGATTTCAAACTTTCTTTTTTAGCTCTCTTAGAAACAAAAGTTAATGGTAGTAAAATGCAGCTTATTGCTAAGAAAGTAGCCAAGGACTGGGAATGGATCTCAAACTTCCATGAAGCTAATAATAGTAGATCTGGATTTTCTGGAATAATAATTTACTCACAGTTTAGAGCATAATTTCCTCAGAACAACATATGACTTGATCAGTAGAATCAAAAGATGGCAAGCTTTCTTATTCAATTACAGTTGTTTATGCTCTCAATCAAGTGGAAGGCAGGAGAGTTCTCTGGCAAGACTTACTAACATTTAAACATAATGTTAATGGTCCTTGGTTGGTTGGTGGTGATTTTAATGCTATTATTAATAATGTAGAGAAATTAGGAGGTGCACCAGTTTCTGATTCTGACACTATTGATTTCTAGAATTTCGTCATCTCAAGCTAGTTATTGTATCTCAGGTCAACAGGTTGTTATTTTACTTAGTGTAATAAGCAAGAGCCTGATACAAGAGTATGGTCCAGATTAGATAGAGTTTTGGTTAATGAAGACTGGATTCATCATTATACATCTAGTCAAGCGGAATTCCTCGTTCCAAATATGTCAGGCTGTTAAACTGTGAGATTTCTTTTTATAAACAAAAAGCTAACATCAATTGGGGTTTACATGGGGATAAATGCTCTTAGTTTTTTCACTCTATTATAAAAACCAAAAGGCATCATAACATAGTATTATCCCTATACACTGAGAATGGATCTAGGATTATTGACATGTCTAGGATTATTGCTGAGTTCATTGATTATTACAAAAAGCTCTTGGGTACTGCTACTTCCATTGCTAATCCTGATCCGGATGTGATCTCAAATGGCCCTATTCTCTCTCTTAGTCAAAGTAACACTCTGAGTCTTCTTGTTTCTAGGGAGGAGATCAAGTGGGTTGTTTTCTCAAAGTCCGAGGGAAAAGCACCTGGACCAAATGGGTATAATGCTGCTTTCTTCAAGTTAGCTTGGGATATCATTGGTGAAGACCTCTATCTAGCTACTGAAGAATTTTTCAGTTCTGGAAAGCTTCTTGGTACGTTTAACTCTACAGTCATTACTTTGATCCCTAAAATCCTCAACCCCAAAACTGCTTCTGATTTTCGTCCTATATCATGTTGCAATTTTTTTTTATAAAGTTATAACAAAAATTATTGCTAGTAGAATTCAAAAAGTTATGGTATACTTGATTAGCGATGCACAGAGTGCATTTGTCAAAGGGCTATTTATTTCAAGTAATATCCTGTTAGCTCATGAGCTTATCAAACATTATGGTAGAAAGCATGTTTCACCAAGAGCTATCCTAAATGTTGATTTGAGAAAAGCAGTTGACGCCATCAGCTGGGACTTCCTTAGATCCATGTTGGAAGGATTGGGTTTTCCTAGCAATATGATAACGTGGATTATAGAATGTATTTCCACCCTAAAATACTCATTGTCTCTAAATGGTTCTTTGCATGGATATTTTTAAGGAGCAAGGGGTTTAAGACAAGGTGATCCCCTTTCTCCTTACCTGTTTGTGATTGGGATAAAATATTTCTCAAGGAAACTAAATGCACTAAAAATGACAGTTTGTTTAAATTTCATCCAAAATGCTCAAGGCTGGGGATCACTCACTTGATCTTTGCTGATGACCTCCTTTTTGCTAGAGCTGACATGAATTCTATAACAAGAATAGATAGTTGTCTTCTTGAATTTAGTCAGGTATCAGGTTTGGAAGCTAATCCTGCAAAGTGCTTTGTATATATTAGTGGCATTGATGATAACTTGAAAACTCAGATATGCACATATCTAAACTTATCAGAGGGGGGTGCTACCGGTGCGTTACTTGGGTTTGCTACTAATCTCAAAGAGATTATCATGTCTGGACTGCTCTTCTCTGATTAATAGGATTTCTGAGCAATTTCTCAACTGGCAAAAGAAGAGGTATTTGTCATATGCTGGGAGACTTCAACTGATCAAATCTGTTATATCTGGGGTACAAATTTTCTGGACTAATAACTATATACTACCAATTAAGGTTATGGAAAAATCGATAGCCTATGCTCAGCTTTCCTCTGGAACCAAAACATTCATCAGGTTTCTTGGGCCACCATATGTCAGGAAAAGAAGCAAGAAGGTTTGGGGCTTTTTTTAGCCAAGATTTGGAATTATGCAGCTGCAATTAAGCTTCTATGGATGATTTATTTTAAAAAAAGATTTGCCTTGGATCAAGTGAGTTCATGGCAATTATTTACAACAGTCTAATATATGGCAGGTTCAAGCTAAGTTGAATGACTCTTGCATGTGGAGACAACTCCTTAGAGTAAGGGATATGGTGAGAAGTAAATTTTGCAGTGAGGACAATCTAACTAATATCATCTACAACTACTATAACAAGGGTAAAATTCAAATTTCCTCTATTTACAATGTGTTAAATGTTTTAGCATCCTGAACTCCTTGGTCTGAAACAATTTTTTTTTTTTTTTTTTTTTGGGGGGGGGGTTGAATTATCCTAAACATTCATTTATACTATGGTTAGTCACTCATTCAAGGCTTTTAACTTAGGACATATTATGACGAATGAGGATTCTAAACACAAATCAATGTGTCTTATGTTCTAATCATCAAATGGAAATATGTCAGCATCTTTTCTTTGAATGTCAGTACTCAGCTCAAGTTTGGAACAAAGTAATGAATTGGTTGAGCTATGTTTGGAGGTCTTGCGACTGGAATCTTATAATTAATTGGTATAACTTCAACCTTAAGGGAGTTGGTTTTATGAAAAAGTTTAAGAGAATGGCTTTATCTGTCACAGTCTACTTGATATGGCAGGAAAGGAATTTGATAATATTTTAACACAAAACTCGCGATCCTGAACTCCTCTTTCGTGCAGTGAAAAAAATCCATTTATTCCAAGGTCTTGAATGAAAGAATTCCTTTACATTTGAAAGAGAAACTTGAGTATATCTAATATGTAATCTCTGTGATAGTGGGTTTTCAGGCATTGCACTGGAAGTTTTGATGTACGACATAACTTCACATTTAGTAAATAAATAAAATTTACTTCATTGACCAAAAAAAATATTTGGGAACAAGTGCTTTCTGCCGTGAAGTATTGGAAACAAGTGCTCACCTTTTCTTTACTTGTCCTCCTACTGAAAAAGTTTAGGATTATTTGAAACATCATCTGAAATTAACCGATTGGCCATACTCCTTTTTTGATCTTTTTCTCTATTCTGTGGCATGTTCAATTTCAGAACGTACTAAAGGGGACTTTATGGAGATCTTTGCTAGTTACTTCTTGTTGGTGCCTATAGAGAGCTAGAAACAGAAACAGAAAAAATAAAAAAATACTCTTTGAAGTCAATAATGTTGTGCGCGGCGGAAGCCAAAACCAAACCGATGTGCTTCGAGAGACCAAATCAAACAAATACCGAGATAAAGGTCAAACAAATCAAAATAATGACACAAACTCAAACAACCAATTTTAACGTGGTTCAGCAAATTGCCTACGTCAACAGGGCACGAAGGGATGAGTTTCCACAATAGAGAAAGAGAGTACAAAGTAGAGATTACAAGATCACTCAACTAACCTCTCAAACAAATCTCTCAAATCTCTCAAACTAAACCCTCAAACAAATTGCTCAGAAAGATCTCTCTTTTTCTGTGCTCAAAATCACCTTCAAGCTACCCAATCAATCGATAGAAAACTCTAAAAAATGTGGTTGCTATTTATATCAAACAACAAACTCAATCAGTGCAGGAAACCAATCCCAGGCTCAAAACCGCATCGCAGTCGACCGCCGCGCTAGTCGCGGTCGATCGTGGCAAACAACAGAGAACAAAAAACTACTACAAGGTCCCGCGGTCGACCGCCGCACCACTCGCAGTCGACCGCAAAAAGTCCAGAAACTTTCCTGTGTTTGTGCACGTCCGCGGTCGACCGCAGCTCCACTCGCGATCGACCGTGCATCATTCAAAATGTTTTATGCTTCAATTTTCCTGAGCTTCGTCCCCTTCACCTCCAATTCTACAATTCTCCATCTCGGTGAAGTTTTTTCAAAACTGAGCCGACACCAACCAAACCAAATATCCCATTTGTTGCGTCTAGTATGAAGTAAAACAATTCACAACAACAGACTCAATCCATAATAAGTCGAGGACCTAAATGAGAATACGAACAAACTCCAAAATATCAGTATCTACCCATCAAATCGGCTGCATCATAAATGACTGCCTATGTATCCTCTTGCAAAGGGAATCAAGCCTTCACATAGTTTTCCAAAAGACCTCCAAAGGCCCTCAATCAAATAGAAAAGTTCTCAAGTCTTCACCAACAAATATACAGCTAATAGCTCTCCAAATGGCTCCAAAGTGAAACAAATCAAACACCTCCACCTGAGGTAAATCAATGACCATATCCAAATCCAAACTATGTCTACCAGCTGCACTCGAATCAATCAACTCATCATCTGCATCCAAATCCAAATAATCCCCAAACTGTGTCACCTCAGCTGGAATCCCAAACGATGCAGTATGAACTGGAGTAATCTCCACCCAATATGGAGTAGCATCACTCTTCACCCACTGCGATACATCTAATGTCTGTCTAAAACTCTCCACCTACTGAGAGTCAATAAGCTCCCTCATCGAAGCCTCAACCGAAGTGACACTACCAGACTAAACATCCAATAGAGTTTTACCTCCAATCACAGCAGTCGACAACCTATGACCAAGATGACCCAAATATGTCGAAAACTCAACACCAGAATCAATGCTCGACATCAAACGCCGGTCCTCCTCCAGCAAGGAACAGCTCACTAAATCTGTCATCTCATCTCGTTGTCCTAAGATTTTCTTTCCACTAAAGTGTCTCAAAATGCCGTGAGTTCGGCTCAAATGCAGAAACAGGTCCCTCTTGTACCTCCCACCAAAATCAGAATGAAGTACCTTCACCTTTCTGCCAATCTCACACTTCTTCAATCTGTTGGAGACTACGAGGACTTTATCCGATTAGGATTTGGTTGCAACCCAAGCATGCCTAGAACATCCACTAACAAAGGAATCCAAATATCTATTACCTCCCAATGATGCCTTCTTGGAAGGCCCCCAAACATCCATGTGAACTCCACCTAAAAGACCCTTAGTGTGGTGAATAGAGGTGCCAAACTTCACATCGGTCTTCTTGCTCACATCAAAGTATTCACTGGACTTCAAATTGCAGGTTTGTGCAACCATCTCCAAATCAATACTGGAATGACTAAGCCCCAAATGCCGTAGTCTAGTCTAATTAACAGAAGTCGCCAGCTCTCCACCTGTCACCGAACTTCCAATCAAATAGTACATGTTGTTCCTCCTGACGCCCTTCATCATAATCAAAGAGTCTTCCATGATCTCAAGAATGATATCCTCAACATGAACCTTCAGACCCTCTCTAACAAAAGCTCCAATTGAGATCAAGTTCTTCCTCAAGGAAGGAACATATCTCACATCATATAACTCCCTAACAGTCCCATCAAACATCTTGATGCGAATTGTTCCTATCCTAAGGATTTGGCATGCACGGTTGTCCCCTATGTACACCACACCATTATCCATCTTCTTAAAACTGGAGAACCATTCCCTTCTAGGACATACATGATAGGTCACACCACTATCCAACATCCACTCGGATTCTTCCCAATAGCTATTTGTAGGACTGATAGAAAACGAATAAATAGAAGTATCAGAAATATTACCACCAGATATAACGATGTTTTCTTCTGATGATGGTTGTTTCCCTTTTCCATTTTTCTTATTCTTCATCCATTCGTTGACCTTTGGACAATCTTTCTTCTAATGACTAGTCTCCTTGTACCAAGCACGCTGATCTTTTCCAACTACAGGATGTCCTACTCTAGACTGTGACTTCCAATTCTTTCGGTTTAGATTCTTCCCTCTCTCGACCAACGTCTCCTTATCCTTCTTTCGAAGTTGAAAATTCACAAGTACGGTGGTGACCTCACTATATGAAAGAGATGTCTTCCCATTAATAAGAGTAAGGACGAAAGTCTCATATTCCTCGTCAGGCAAATAACTCAATAATAACAATGCCTTATCATCATCTTCAATCATAACATCTACATTCATTAAATCCACAAGAATCTTCGTGTAGTGGTTTATGTGATAACCAATGGAGGTTTCTTTCTTCAATTGGAAGCGATTAAGCCTCCTCTTCAAATGCAAGCGATTCTCCATACTCTTGGTCAAATACTTGCTCTCAAGGATCTCTCAAATCTTCTTAGCTGAAGTCTCATTGATCACATCAAATACTTGCTCTCAAGGATCTCTCAAATCTTCTTAGCTGAAGTCTCATTGATCACATCATACTTTAAATCTTGAGTCAAACAAGACCTAATCACACCACACGTCGTTCGATTCATCTTCTTCCAAACCTTCTCATTAATATCATCTGACTTGTCATCTAATTCCAAAGTATCTTCTAAATTTTATGCGTTCAGCGCATCCAAGACTACACATCACCAAAATCCAAAATTGTTAGTGCCATTAAACTTCTCCACGTCAATCTTCGTAGAGTGGATATTAAACTTTGGACGGTCTTCACATCTGAAGTACCCTCCACAACTCCTTCTTTCCCGGCCATAATTCCTCAAAGCACCAACAACCAAAACGGAACAAACGAAGAATATATCCAAAAACTAAAAAGATAGAGTCTTTACCAAAAAGATCACATCTTTAACTCCAATCGAAGCCCTAGCCGAACTTCCAAAGTGATCGACTCCTCCAAATAGCCCAAGCGTAGCCCGAGCTCTGATATTACTTGTTGTGCACCGCGAAAGCCAAAACCAAACCGATATGCTTCGAGAGACCAAATCAAACAAATGCCGAGATAAAGGCCAAACAAATCAAAATAACGGCACAAACTCAAATAACCAATTTTAACGTGGTTCAGCAAGTTGCCTACGCCCACGGGGCAAGAAGTGATGGGTTTTCACTATAGAGAAAGAGAGTACAAAGTAGAGATTACAAGATCACTCAACTAACATCTCAAACAAATCTCTCAAACTAAACCCTCAAACAAATTGCTCAGAAAGATCTCTCTTTTCTGTGCTCAAAATTACCTTCAAGCTACCCAATCAATCGATAGAAAACCCTAAAAAACATGGTTGCTATTTATATCAAACAGCAAACCCAACCAGTGCAGGAAACCAAGCCCATGTCCAAAACCACATCGCGGTCGACCGTCACGCTAGTTGCGGTCGACCGTGACAAACGACAGAGAACAAAAAATCACTACAGGGTCTCGCGGTCGACCGGCCGCACGCACTACAGTCCGACCGGCAAAAGTCCAGAAACTTTCCTGTTGTCGTGCACGGTCCGGCGGTCGACACAGCTCTACTCGCGTTGACGCGTGCAGCATCCAAAACGTTTTCTGCTTGAATTTTTCTGAGCTTCGTCGTCCCCTTCACTCCAATTCTACAAATGAATGGTCATGTGTTGGATTTTCAAAGCATAAAAGGAAGTGAAGATGGCCTTAGCTGAACTTCATCTTCCAATGCTTCGAAGATAGAAGAGCGGTGATAGGATGATGAAGATATGACAGGGGCTATCATTTCAATTTAACACAACAAGGAAAGATTTGTTTTGTCCAATTTTGAAGTACTGTTTAAATACTGGACCTCTTTTCTTTTTGCTGTTTTTTTTGGTGATTGATAGTAGAACTTTTTATTTCTATTTTGCATGTGAAGGGCTGGCTTTGGTCCCTATTTTCATCTATGTTTGTGGTGAATGACGACAATGTCCTCTCTTCATCCTAATAGATACTGATAAGGAGAAAGTTCTTTATCTCTGCAATTTAGAAATATTTACTTCTTTTGTTAAATCACTTGGGAGAGAGAGAGAGAAATGGGTATGCTTGGTGCCAAGCACAAATTTTGTACTTGGTAGTGAGGTATCATATTCTCATCCACTCATTTTAATTTCCAACCACTCCCTAACCCATATGAATGTAGGCCCCGATTTTAATGAGTGGAGGGGAATATGTCAGCTCACTACCAAGCACATTGTGCTTGCTACCAAGCATACTCATTTTTCTCATAGGTATCATATTCTCATCCACTCATTTTAATTTCCAATCACTCCCAAACCCATATGAATGTAGGCCCCAATTTCAATGAGTGGATGGGAATATGTCACCTCACTACTAAGCATATCTATTTTTCTCATATATATATATATAGTAAGACTTCTATTAACTTAAGTTGATGTCTACCAAACTTCCTAGCCACTCATTTATTAATATAAAAAATCTTTTCATATCATGCAAAGATCCTTTATCTGCTCAAAAAAACAATAATTAAATAAAGTATGGACATGACTTTGTGCAGATTCAAGAAGCTAACGGTCCCTCGGATGACATCGATGAAGATGTTGCATCTGCGGCGCTGTGACAAACAGGCCGCTGAATTTTAGCCCACCAAAAGAGTAAAAGAAAAATAAAATTTAGAATGAAATAATGCAAATGTCTCAATTCCTGATCCTTGTAGACTTGTAGTTGAAACTTCTTGTAAAAGCAATACACAATTAAAAGTTAATTGCGTAGACCCACTGTGGTTTTGTCCAGTTGCATATAGCCTTCCTAAAGTTCTACTTGTGCGTATAGGCTATCTGAGTAAGCTTATCTGACTCTCAAAAAGAGTAAAAAAGAAATTCACTCATGGGCTCTAAATGCACTGCACCAAATACTACAGGGCGCCTATCTTCAATTGGACACAGTGCAGGTGGTCTATCTGCAATTAACCCCAACAAGTAATGTAATGGCTTCTTTTTGCTTTAACAATATGTCCCACTGAGTGCATTTAGTTGATGGGTTCCTTTTATTTCTCTTTTCTGCGATTGGTGAGAATTTATTCTAGTAAGTAAATCCAGAATCTAGTACATGAAATTTATTCAACTCCCTATCAAAGCTTGTGTATCTGAGTCGTTAGCGCATAATGTAAGATATTGCCTGTGATGAAGACTTTAGTGACATACCTAGATATCATGGCTAAGATTTTCAGTATACTAATCAGTTCTATTCCATGTTTGGCATGTATTTGAGCAAGGTGTAATTAATTTTATTTTTAAAATCGTTCCAAGTCGTTGGGACTCTATCCTAGAATCCCGCGCCTCTTTAACAGCTTGATTACTGTTATAAATAGACCCCTTAGGGTCACCTTTTAAGAGTTACTTAACTCTTCTTCTTCTCTATTAGATTTTCGTAATGGCTTCAAGAGGAACAAGCTCTCGTCTGAACCGGCTGAATTGACCTCTTCAACTTTGTCAATAACAAGAGCGGGCAGTGCTCCTGACACTATAGTTGTGTCATCGGCATATGGATCCGCTTACTATGGTAAGCAATGACTCACATAACTTGCCTCGACAAATTTCTTTAACCCTGGATGGGTTCTCCATCAAGGATGATGATGAAGATGGTTCGTCTTCTTTTGAATGAAACACAGGAATAGAACTCTATGTTGTTTGTGAAACGCAGAGTTGGTCTCTGTATTTTAGAATAAAAACGCAGGTTTCAACTTTTGCGTTTAAGATTGGTAACGCGGGTCTTACCTTCTGTGCTTCAGATTGATAACGCAGTTCTTGAACCATGCGTTTTAGATCAGTCCATTGGACTTGTATTAGTAACTTGATTTAACCACTAATTCCTGCTTTTATTTTCTTTAACAATTCTAGAGCAATCATCTGGAAAGATGCCTTTCACTGTCAAAGAAGCGAATCACTATGAAGCGAACGCTCACATGAGGAGACTTGCCAACATTTCTGAAGGTAAGGAAAAGGAAAAGACCTCTTCCGACGTTTGCTTCGCAAATCTCTTCGCATATTTATCCAAAACATGGTTTCTTGGACTCAACAGGTGTAGGGGGTGGATGGAGGTCGTCTGTTAGTGATGAAGGATCAGTCCCCCGGATCCAGCCTATTGCTATGGTCGTCCCGGGTTAGGAATTTATTTCTCTGGACTCCAGCTCTGTGCAAGGTCTCATCCAACGGTTGGAGAATGCTATGAAACAAGCAATCTCCATCGTTAGCGCTGGATGGGGGACCTTCATGGCGTTTGACGCCTATATAGGAGATAGTCTAAAAGCAATTCAGCGTACAGGCGGTGATCAATTAGCCAGGCGTTGCGAACATAAACTTATTTGTTTGGAGGAATCCGTACATCGCCTGGAGGCGCTAGTCTTCTGACGGGACTAAAGAGGTGGAGTACCTCATGTCCCAAGTCCTGACTAAGAAGATGCGCGAGAGCGAAGAGCGTGAGAGGAGTATATCAGAGCAAAAGTCTAACCTCGAACATTTGCTTACTCGGCGACGTCTATTACAGACTGTGATCGATTCTTCTACTTCTATTATCGAGTACTTGCTCAATCATCAACGCCTAGCGCTGGCTGAGATTGATGCTTATGCTTCTTTCTTCACTCAACTAAAAGCTTAACTTTCCGAGGAAGAGTCAACCCTAGAGGGTCTGCGGCTTGAGATTGCAAACGTTCGTGACGCCGTTGAGAGGGAAAGGAAAACCCCACAAGTGATGTGCCAAGAAGCGGTAGCCGGTGATGCATTTTCTGAAGTTGAAATCCTAAAGGAAATGGAAGAACAGGTTCGGACGGCCTGGACGAAAGAGTTAGTTGCTGTCAAGGCTTGAACTTGCTTCTTAGCCTGCCTGAATGAGCTCGATGGGACCACCTTTTTTTTATTGACTTCTGTAACGCATCATTATGCTTTTGTACAGTCAGAACTTCTCTTTTGAACAAAATTACTCTTTTATTATTCCGTTGTCATTCCTCAATAACTCGCGCATTTTTCCTTTTTGTTGGCTAACACATAGAATTCTTGGCAAACTTCCACCTATCAACGTATTTGACTGCACTGTTTAATATGATAATCTAGCAGAATTTGGAAATTCTCTTTATTATTGCTAGAATATTTCCAGATAATTATAATTGTCAGATGTATAATGTTAACTTAACTACATACAAGCTGGGGAAGGTTTAACACGGTTCATTACTCTCTTATTCAATTGAATTCCGAGTAATGAACCCCCGGTTGATTCATTATCTCAGACTTGTTTGGGAAAAATAAACATAATTTATTACTCTCCCTTCAAATGAAACATGAAAAACCAACCCCCAGTCTAGGGAAAGTTGATTCATTATCTCATGCCTTATAGGTAATATTTCTTAAAAAATTTCCCGTTAATAGGCATCATGAGTCTGTTGTCTTTCTGGTTGATGAGACGGTATGCACCATTCGAATAAATTGATTCTATTACGAATGGTCCTTCCCATTTGGGATTGAACTTCCCCTTAGTCTTGTGTGTCATCACCATGGGTCATCTGACGGCTAGGACCAAATCGCCTTTCTTGAAGATTCGCTCTTTGACCTTCTTGTTGTAGGCCTTGGAGATTCAAGCTTGATACAACTCGATCTGTTGCTGAGCATGAAGTCGCCTATCATCCAATACTTCAAGTTCTTGAAGACGCAACCAATGCTGTTCTTCATCCATCATTTCGATCGCAAGGGCAACTCTCAGAGATGGGATCTGAATTTCCAATGGTAATACGGCTTCGCAGCTATATACCAAAGAGAATGGGGTGGCTTTGTAGGGGTCTTCACTGTTGTGTGGTAGGCCCACAAATATTTGCCAAGTTTTAATCCCAATCACGTTTGCTCTTGGAGACGAACTTCTTGAGGAGCTTCATGATGGTTTTGTTGAACGCTTCTACAAGGCCATTGGCTAGCAGATAGTATGTCGTTGATGCGACACTTTAAATCCTGAACTTATCACAGAACCCCTGGAAACCATGACTGACGAACTGAGTTCCATTGTCATGGGATATTCGTCTTGGCACACCGAAGCGGTAAATTACGTGATGTTTGATGAACTTGATCACGTTTGAAGCTTTGACTTCTTTCAGCGGAATTACCTCCGCCCACTTAGAGAAGTAATCGGTCACTGTCAGGATGAACCGATATCCTTTGGCCATTGGCGGAGTAATGGGTCCAACAATATTCATTCCTCACATCTCAAATGGCCAAGATGTCGACGTTGGGTGCAAGTTCCCTGGTGCGTAATGAATGAAATCACCATGGATTTAGCATGCATGACAACGTTTAGCGTAGTTGACGGCATCTGAAAACATCTTTTGCTAATAATAGTCAATTCGTCGGAGATGGTTTCCAAACATAGCTCCAGGTTGATGAGCTCCACACATCCCATCATGATCTTCCTTGAGAGCCTCATGTGCTTCTCTTCTAGAGAGGCAACGAAGTAAGACACCATCATGTGATTTACGGTATAAGGTTTAAGAGATCGCGTCGTAATAGAATCAAAGAGCCTTCCGTTTGATGGCGGTCGCTTTTTTAGCATCATCAGGTAGTATCTCGTACAAGACGTAATCAATATATGAGAATCGCCAATCCCTTAGTTCCAGCTCAATTGAAGTTGCACAGGCAATCTCTGTTGTAGTCTCATTTGAGCAGTGTTCTAAGAGAAACTTTGGGTGATACAAATCATGATCCATAACGAATATCGTCGTCCCTTCTTTTGGTGGCAATGCTAGAGAAGTTGCCAATGAGGCTAAAGCATCCGCATATGTATTCTGGGCTCGTGGGATGTATTCAATGAAGAAGCCCTTAAACTTCTGAGCTAGTTCTAACACAGCGAAGTGGTATGAGAATAAATCCTTATTACGCACTTCATATTCTCCTCGAACTTGATTCACGATAAGTTGAGAGTCACCGTAGGCCTCGAGGTGTCGAATGTTGAGCTCTTCGGCCAACTGCATCCTTAGTAGTAAAGTATTGTACTCCGCTACATTGTTAGTACATGGCTCGATTAGAGAGAATCCTCTTGGGATTACATGGCCTCCTGGGGATACAAGTACTACCCCTACACTAGCAGTGATTCCTCTATTAGGGTTTGCCCTAGACGCACCGTCAAAGAACAACCTCCAAACTAGTATAATTTCTTGAGTTACACAAGCTTCGGTGACTTCATCTTGTAAATCTTCATATAATTTGGATGATTCAGATACCAAATGGTTGGGTAAAAAATCTGCCAAAGCTTGGCCTTTGACAGCCTTCTGGGACATAAATTGCATGTCATATTACGACAGGAGAATTGCCTATTACGCTAGACAACAATTCAGAGAAGACGACTTTGTCATGAGTATTTTCAAAGGATTTACCTTAGAGATGACGTGGATTGTTTGGCCTACTAAGTAGTATCGCATCTTCTGGACAGCAAACACCAAAGCAAGGCACTCCTTTTCCACCGGATTATACTGGTGTTCGGCTCTAATCATAGTTTTTCTAAGGTAGTATATTGCTTGCTCATGTCCTTAGTTATTGTTATGAGCTAATAAAGCTCTAAGAGAATGATCCATGGCCCTCACGTATAATAAGAAAGGTTTCCCTGATATCGAGGCCACAAGAACAGGTGATTCAGTGAGGTATCTTTTAATCTCCTTAAATGTCTTTTGGCAATCCCCATCCCAAACAAATGAAACTCCTTTCTTCATCAACTTGGTGAAGGGCTGGCAGTGTCTTGAGAGATTTCATATGAACCTCTGGATGTATGCTAATCTGCCTTACAAGCCTCTGAGCTCTTTGATATTTCTTGGAGGTGGCATTTCTTGGATAGCACGAACCTTTTCTGGATTGAGAGAAATTCCCTTGGATGTGACTATGAATCCTAGGAATTTACCGCTAGAGACCCCCAGGAACGATTTGGTTGGATTCATCTTTAGTTGATGTGCTCGCATGATGTCGAACATCGTCTTCAGATCTGTAAGATGATCACCTCTGTTTTGACTTTTCACTTCAAATTCGTCCACATAACACTCTATCTTTTTGCGCAGATGTTCGTGGAAAATTGTATTCATAGCATGTTGATAGGTTGCACCGGCATTCTTTAATCCGAATGGCATTACTGTATAACAGTACACCCCATGGGTGTTCTGAATGTAGTATGCCTTTCGTCTTCAGGGTGCATTTTAATCTGGTTATATCCTAAAAATTTGTCTATAAAAGACATCCTCTCATACCCACAAGTATTGTTAATCATGACATCTGTGATGGGGAGTGGAAACTCGTCTTTCGGACATGCACCATTAAGGTCACGAAAGTCAATGCAGATTCAGACCTTGCCATTTTTCTTGGGCACGGGAACAATGTTAGCAACCCAGTCTTGGTGTTGTTCCTCTCTGATAAAGCTTGAGTCAATAAGATTTTTGACATCTGACTCAATTGCTTCTATGGTCTCTGGACGGAACCGGCGTTGTTGTTATTTGACGGGTTTCACATCCGGATCAATGTTAAGATGAAGCATGACTACTTTGGGATCAAGACTAGGCATGTCTTCATAATTCCAAGCGAAGACATCTATATATTCTCTGATAAGAGATATGATATCTTCTTTCTCGGGTGGTGATAAGTTCTCGCTTATGAAGATTGGCTTAGGATCGGATTCATCCCCCATGTTGACCTGGATTATCTTATCTTCAGTGGGCGGTTCACGCTGTTCGAAACACATATCCCATAAGATGGTAATGCGTTTGATCTAAGGATCGTTATTTGATTCGACCAATTCTTGGTCATCCTCTCCATTTTTGACTGAATGACTGACTGAAGCCATGTTCATAGACATGCTTTTAAATATTTCTCTGACACTTGCATCGGATTCATTTGAGGATGTTCCAAATGAACAATCTTGACACAGGCAGTTGCCGATCTCATCTTCTGAAAGAGGAGGAGTTGAGACGTAACCTAACCCTCTTTTAGTTTTATGGTAATAATGAAGATGTTTTCCTTCTGTGGTAGAAAGCCGAATCGGCATTCGTCTTCCTTTCCTAAAATTTAAACCTTCTTATTTATCAAAGTCATAACCCATCCTTTTCATCAATTTTATGGTGTTAGGTTCATAATAATGGAATTAGGGGGCTCTCCGGTCCTCCTCTGAACTCTCTTGCTTGAGTAATTCAGGTTTGACCCTACCAAAATAGATCGGCTTTTGCCCTTTCCTTCTAGACAGGGCCATGAAGAAAGCCTTTTGTACATCTTCCATCTCTTCGAATGCGATGAAGGATGATTTTAGAGGCAAAGTAAGTAAAATCTTGGCGTACAATGTGCGTCATGAATCAATACATGTATCTATATCAATCTTTATTTGTTCATATTCAGATGACACATCTGAC
Source organism: Asparagus officinalis (assembly GCF_001876935.1). Taxonomy (NCBI): domain Eukaryota; kingdom Viridiplantae; phylum Streptophyta; class Magnoliopsida; order Asparagales; family Asparagaceae; genus Asparagus; species Asparagus officinalis. Next base: position 62,787,717 of record NC_033802.1, read on the forward strand.
AAGTATGCCGAATTAAAATGTTCATAATGTACCACTCACCCTCACTCGGTACCTGTTATTATCCTCACTCTGACCCATTACATCAAAATTCAACTCCCATGGGCAATCTTCCTTAGGATCGGGCGTGATGTCAGCTTCATTTCCACTGTCGGCGGCCTCATTTGACTGCTTTGGCTCTTAGGAGTCCTGGTAGAAGACCGAATCAGTGTGAAAGTTCTTCACCCCTCTAAAGGATTGCTTCTAAGCAATCAAAGTTCTGACTTCTCCCTGCTCATCAGCATATTTTATGACCTGGTGAAGAGTAGATGGGACAATGCGATTCGCATGAATCCAATGTCGTCCTAGCAAAAAATTGTAAGACGTGTCTGCATCTATGATATAACAAGTCACTTCAAACTTGAGATCTCTGATTTGGCACCTGAGTTTGATTTTATCCAAGGGTCGTGTGCTGTTGGCGTTAAAGTCGAATGTGGTTGTCTGGGTAGAACTTAGCCGGTGTAGGGGAATCCCTAGGACTTGCATGACTTGATATGGCATGATGCTGGGTATCGAGCCCGGATCAACTTGTACTCGACTGATCTCAGAAGAGCCGATATACCCTATAGTACAGAGGTCTATCATGCTTGTGTTTGATCTGTATATCTTCCCTAGTGAATGTTATGCATGACAGACTTTTTGTGGCTTGTAGACACTGTACACAAGATTGTGCTTTGGAAGCTTCTGGAACTGGAGTAACTTGAGTAATAAAGCTTTCTGTGTTCGTCAAAGCTTCAATTAGAGCTTCCCTCATGGTCTTGGATAGTCGCAAGAGCTCGTACAGGGTGATCCTTGCAGGGATGTTAGCTAACTGCGCCATGACGTTGAATCTGAAGCGAAATGGGTCTCCCGAACTTGAGATATAAGCCTGACATGTGTCTCCTGAACTTCTTGTTCAGCACCCTTCCGAAGTTGATCCTCGGTAACAGTAGCAGAAGCGGTCGCCCCTCGTTGTAACACTTGAAGAGCCTCTTTCTTTGCTTGAACGGCGGCGTAAAGGTTGGCATCCCCAAGATCGAACGCCTCCTGAGTCATTTTCACTCCAACAAACCTGGCCCTGGTAAAACGGCGTTGCTTCTATAAGCTCCAAATGTAGGCCTTCTTTTCGAATATATTTTGTCGTCGAACTTCATCTTCAATCATCTTCTTGATTTGGGCGACACCTACGGCTTGTTCAATCTTGGGTCCCAGATTAATGTGTAGCAACTGTTCCAGATAGCGAATAGCATTTATGTAGTGACAATTTTTCCACACAAATCATAGCCCGTCGATAATCTACTCGACAGAGCGTTTAAGCTACTCTCAATATGGGCATGAAATCCAGAGAAAGTACCCCAACCATGTTCAACGACAGAGATGGCTTGTTTCATCACATTCTCTAAGCGCCTGACGAGGAACAACATACATGGCTTGTTTCATCATATTCTCTAAGTGTCTGACGAGGAACAACATACATTTAGGATTAAGGTTGAGAGAGTCAAGGGTTACCTTTTCTCGATCTTTGCCAGGGAAGATCATCGAGATGGGTTGAATTAGGGGAGCATCCTCTGGGTTGTCATCTCTCAGCGACTCTTCCTTTTCATCATCAGATACAACGATAGGTTTAGTTGGTTGCCTCTTTTAGGCATCTCGTTTATAACGAGCCTCCTCCTCTGCAGTAAGGGGCTTATTTCTCAAGGATCGCGAAGTGCGGGATTCAGCAGTGGGAACATCATCTCGAGCTGCAAAACAAAAAAAAGGTGGAAGTTAACAAACTTCCAAAAAGTCTAAAAGACTAATCTCAAACGCAGAGGTCAAAACACCCGTGTTTTTTATCTCAAACGTAGAGATCAAGACATGTGTTTTCAATCTCAAACGCAAAGGATTAAGACCCGTGTTCAGATTTCAAAACGCAAGAATCAACATTGCATTTCATAATTAACACAGAGTCCCAACTCTGCATTTCAATCAGAAGAAAACAAGTCTTCCTCATCATCGTCAACCAATAACCCATTTAGGGTTTTGAACAAGCTCATCAAAAATAAGTAAACAATGATGTGTACGTACCCCGATGACCAGATGCTCATGATGAGGGCATCCACAGCGGTGCTGATATGGAATTAGAAACACCCCTCGTGTCTTTGGTTGACAGCAAGATAGGAGCCTCTTCCACGACCCCTGGCATGCGAGAACTCCTTCTCATCGAAACCATGGCCGCTGGCGGTTGAGGACAGACGAAAATCTAGAGATTCTAACGAGAAGAACTCATTCAAAGAGTTAAGGCGGAGGTATGGGTGGTTAATGACCCTTGATATGATTGATAGAGGTCTATTTATAACAAGTCACCATGCTGTAGATGGCATGGAGTTTTGAAACTCCCGCCTAAACGTGGTCTCCGCATTATTAGATAAGTTGTTTAGACTGCTGATAAGATGCAGGATTAGACCATGCGTTTAAAAAATGAAAAAAAGAGACTAAACGCAATGATTTTAAAGTTGCGTTCAAATTCTGAATGCTGGGCCCAGACCTGCGTTGCCATGTTTCAACACAGGGCTTAGCCTTGCGTTTCAAACCCCAAAAGCAGAGACTACCTTTGCATTCTAATCCTCCTAAACGTAGGGTTAACCCTTGCGTTTTCCAACATGACATTTATTCTCTATGGTCACGTATCATGAAACCTGTTACCAGAGAGCTGCTAAAACCTCTATACATCCTCAGCAGAGTCTACCGATCGTAACAAATTTCTATCACATTAATATCACAGCTCTGACAATCTACTTATCAATCCTCATTAATAGGATGATAGGTGCTCAAAGTTGCTCGGATCGTAATAAATTTTGATCACATTAATATCAGACCTATGACAATAAACTTATCAACTCTCTCCAATAGAGCGATAGGTCCTCAAAGTTATTCCGGTCGTAACAAATTCCGATCACGTTAATATCATACCTCTGGCAATCAACTTATCAACTCTCTCTAATAGAGCGATAGGTCCTCAAAGTTGTTCTGATCGTAACAAATTCCGGTCACGTTAATATCACACCTCTGACAATTAACTTATCGACTCTCTCCAATAGAGCGATAGGTCCTCAAAGTTGCTCCGATCGCAATAAATTCCTATCACGTTAATATCTCACCTCTGACAATCAAAATCACTTATCAATCCTCTTCAATAGGATGATAAGTCCACAAATCGCTGTTACGTTAACACTATACCTCTAACATTAAAACCCCCTTTCAACTTGTTATTCTTTTGCAGATGAGTAATAAGTGTTCATAATATCCCCAGCAGATTGAAATTTTCTAGAATTATCTTAAATGATAATAAAGAAAAGTGTTAAATCTCGCTTTATGTGGGAAATTATGCTAAGTTAAAATCACACCTCTGGCATTTTTAATTATATTTTTCATTGTTTCAAGTTAGAACAGGACACATAAAAGAAACAGTGAAAAGCTAAAATAGTATCACATTTATTCAAAATCAAAGGAAGTGATACAAGATAGTATTGTTCTTGTCAGAAGAATGATAAAATAAAATTAAAGTTCAAAGCTCCATCGAGTGAATAGATGCAAGATGGGACTTGATATCGGGGAGCTACTCCTCGTAGGGCAGCTCGCACCGTCTCTTCAGCTCTTCTCCAGAGCTCATCTTCCTTAGGCACCGTAGCAACAGCTTCTTTTTTAGCCTCTTCAAGAACCCAGACTTCTTTATGATAAGTCATAAGGGTTTCTATAGCTTGTATGCTGAGTGTGGTCGTGATAGCTTCATCTCGATCACATTCAGCCTTCTGGCGGACCAATTCTGCTTGTAAGCGAACATTGGCCTCTTCAGTTTGCCTGATCTTTGAGCGAGCAGCCTCTAGAGCAGTTGTTAAAATATTCATCTCCTCTTGCTTTTGAACACTTTGCTTCTGCAAATCTACGACTCGGAGTTCTTTTTCAGCTAAGCCCCACTGAATTATTTTGTATCGTTTCGCTTCTTCGGTCTAGATATCAGCAAAAGTCGATGTAATTTGAGCTTTGATATCCACAAGCCCCAGGTCCTCTAAAGCTTTTAATTTCTCCTCTAGGTGAGCGACGGCCTCTGAGCAACGTTCAATATATTGAATGTCACCCAAGTATTTGATGTCATTCAGACTATGTGTTAGAAGAGGCTTGTAAGACTCAAAGGTGCCCCGACCAGCAGAGACGATCTCGACCACCTTTTTCATTATACTTTGTTAATGGCCAAGAGAGATCTCGAGCAGGTCAGGAGCATCTACCGGGTTTAAAGAAGCAATGGGAGATAGCACCAAGGTCCTCGAAGTCGTAGAGCCATGTAGGAAGTAAGCGAGCGATTTCGATGTAGCGGTCGGAGACTGAATATTGATGTCTAACTGCGAAGGACTCGATGTAAGAGCCATAAGTTCTACTGTCTGAGACGAACTTAGGGCACGTACAGTCACCAACGGATTGAGAGAAATTGTCAATAGAAGCGGAGAAGTGGTCGTCACTGGTGCAGGAGATGGCTGCGTCGGAGGAGAAGTAGTTGTTGGTGTAGGTGATAACTGTTTTGGTGGTTCCGTCTCGAGTGTTAACTCCTTCTTGTGTCTGTTGCTTTTCTTCGTCGGCAATTACTTCCTCATATGATAAGTACTCACTAACTCCCCTGGTGCAAGACTTTTTGGAACTCCTCTTTGCATCATACCATTTTCGAATAGCTTTCAAGCAAGAGATTTAAATTTTGTACTCGGAGATTTGTGAAGCAGCCTGATACCAAGTACAAAAGCTCAAAGAAGTGTGGGTGTTGGGCACTTTGTTTGGCAATTTAAATGTTGCCCCTGTGCAGCCTGTCACTGAGTAATACCAAGCTCTTGCCCCTTCGTACACGTTGCTTGTATATACAAGTGTCGGATTGGGGTTTCCAACATAAATCTGATCATAGCCGAATTGTCGAGAGAAGCGATAAGGCTGATATGGTTCAATAAAGCACTTCTTCCCTTCCCGAAAGACAAGGTAGCTCGGACGGATGTTTATAATCCACCAGAAAGAGCTCTGCTAAGGGTAGTAAAAGAGTTACGCCCTGGAGTATCCCGATGCATTTCTCCATATGCACCGCCTTCAAAAGTGGGAAAGTTACAAGCTATCACATAATTATAGTCCCACCTTAATATCTCCCGGAACTTAACTTGGTATCAACCAACCCATCGAGCAGTCTCTAATTGCTGTACGGTAAGGGCTGAAGTATTATTCGATGCAGGAGTCAACATCAGGGAAGGACAGTGCAGCACGAACCAAGATACCAAGTAAATATATGGCATCGGCACCCGAGGGGTAGGAGTCTAGATAATAGTCTTCCCATCTGATTCCAACTTCTTAACCACAATAAATTAAGAGGCTAACTCCCGAAGGCCACTCTGCAGACAGCATACCATGGCCGACAGGAGGTTGAGAGGTCGCCCATAAGCCAGAAGAATAGCTGGATATAATACTTCCACTGTAATGGCTTCCATGGGCCTGGTTGGTACTACACAACATTTCAACCAAAGTGTGAGAAAACCAGCAAACAAGGCCAAGTCGGAAATTAGGATCTCGACCTGATAGTGAAAACTTTCAAACATAGTGTATGCCAGGAAAACATCTTCCTCTGCCTCACAAGTGTAGTGGGAGGTTGCATCCTTGATACGCTCATGAATTTCTTCCAGTGTGCTGACAGCCAAGCGAGTTACATTTGTATCCTTATCATACAAGTTTTGAAAAAGATACTTAGCCCACTGTCTTTGTTTGACATCACTCGCTCGCTTACCGGTAGTCTATGCACATATTTGAAAATAGCACATTAACTCCTAATAAGTGTCATAAATTACTAGAGCACCATTTTTAAAAATTTTTAACTCTTTACTCCCAGGAACAAACTCTTCATAAGGTAACTCTCTAAATGATAGCCCTGAGACCTCAAACATCTTGTGGAGTGCAAAACTTAATTCACCAACATGAGTGAAAAAGGTACCAGTATGAGGGTTGTAGAATTCCAGCATGGCGAAAAGGCCATTGTAGTTCGGAGAAATCCAGTATCGAGTAGCCAATATCGGGGTTCTCTGGTCAGAAATTCAAAGGGGCTCTTCCAATTCCTCTAGAACAAAATTTATCATTCGAGCCCATCATTTAGTCTCGCTTGAATGCACCCATGTCGGAGTTCTAAAGTCTTGAGCGGGGAATTCTCCCTGTATAAAGATAAATTTTTTGATGAATGTATTCGCCAGTTTAGCAGGCTTACTGACAGGATGCTCCTTCTTAACTGAACCTAGTTTCAAAGTCATAAAGTAGTTGAAGCCAGCTGGGAGAGCACCGCGATGAGTAATATGTCGAGTAGCGACACCGCCTTGTTCCTGGACAAGTTCCCAATCCATAGATCACGCAATAGAAGCACACTGATAATAAGAGATCGGCCACATCCATTCCAGATTTAGTAGAAAAAGGCGACGATCATTGACGGTCCTCAGCCACTTGTAATTCCCGTCAAACATCCGCTTCGGGTCCATATCAACAGAGTCTCCAAAAAAGAATGTTGGTTTCTTTAAAACTTTACCCTCTGCTGTCTCAAACTTTACATCTGTAACTAGGGATCTAAGGGTTTCAGGGGAAGCCTGAGTGATAAGTTTTGCCCTTTCTTTGTTTTTGTCCTAGAATATTAGATACTCTAATCTAAAACTGAAGAGCGTATTTTTCTATGCACCTCCCACATGACCGAAGTAATGATTGAAGGAAAGAGGCTCACTGGAATAACGCACTACAAATGGAAAAGACGGTCAGTTAGTGTGAAACTAATGATAAGTCTAAAAGACTAAATTCCAAACGCAGGGTCCAGACCCATGTTTTAAATTCTAAACGGAGGGTCTAGACCTACGTTCTAAATTCCAAACGCAGGGGCTAGACCTGCGTTGTCAATTCAAAACGCAGGGTCAAGACTCGCGTTCTAAAACGCAAGGGTTAACCATGCGTCCCAAATCAATAAACATTGAGGGTAACCTCTGTGTTTTAATGACGGAACGCGAGTTTTCACTCAACGTTAATGGTATAGAACTTGTTGAAACAAGTTATAATTGCCCAAACTTACCATTAACTGTGGGTACTTGCAACGACGACGCGGGCGCCTGAGCACCACTAGCGGCCTTGGGCGATGATGCACCCGGAGCAAGGGCAATCTTCGATTTAGAAGCGGTTTTCTTCTTGGGAGCCATTCCAACCCTGTGTAAGAAGATGAATAGGGTTCACCGGAGAAGATGAGCAGTACTCAACGGAGAAGAAAACGAAAATCTTCATTGCGTTCGCCGGAGAAGAATAGGAAAGTCGAATGACTTTTGATTTGACCCTGATGGTCTATTTATAAACAGCGGTGAGCTGTCAAATCAGGACGAGATTCGAGGAGAAAATCCCGCCCAAACGTAATCTTTGCATTCACACTGAGTCGGTTGAACTCCCAGACGCTTATTGATGCGTCTCAGAATCCTAAACATAGGACTTCCTACTGCGTTCCAACTCTAAAAACGTAGGGCATCCTCATGTGTTTCAACTCCAAAAACGCAAATTCCACTTATGCACTGATTCGTCATAACCAACAGGGCTATTATACATCTTCAGGTACTTGGAGAAAAGTTAGCAATGGCCATCAAGGTGACGAAAGCCGAGAAGAAACCAATTTACAACAAGAAGCTATGCAGCATCTTGAATGAGTACATGAAGGTTATAATTGATATCACTGACACTATCGAGCTTGATCCTTCGCGCAACTCATCCTTTCAAATGACTTAACATTCCAACCAAAATTAATAAGGATATTGTTGAAATCATTACCCTAGTTGAGCTGATCAAGAAAGGAGAGAAATTGGGTTCCTTCTCATACGGGCTTGTGGTTCTCTCTGTCTATGACAATGGATTTTTCTTCAACCCAGAGGTGTTCAACCTCATTAAGGATGACCTCGTTGACAAGTTTGTAGCTGGTGTTTCTATGGTTGCTTCGTTGTCCTTAGCTCTTTCTTATCCAACTCTTGCAGCTGCACCTTGGATGTTTATCACTACCTACAAGAATCTTTTTACCTCCATACAAGTTGAAGGAGTGTCTCAAGGATCCAAGCAATTTTGTTGTTGCTATTGCCCCTGTTGCATTGGCTGAGAATGTTGTTATTCCTGCTATCGAAGAAGAGGAAAAAATTAATCCTAATAATGGATCTAACGATGATGGCTTGGGCTTTAGCTTGTTTGACTAAGTTCATTGTCATCAAGACATAAAAGTTATCTTGTTTGGTTTAAAAAGATTTGAACTACATTAACTACTTCTACGCGTTCGTCAGAAGTATGAGTTCGATCATCACCAAAGGAGATCTCAAGAAAATTAGCGAAGAAGTTACAGAACTGTGACATACAGGAAAATGTCGATCCTACTAATGGATCTAACATGATGACTTGGATTTTAGGTTGTTTGACTAAGTTCATTGTCATCAAGACACAAAAGTTATCTTGTTTGGTTTAAGGAGATCAGAACTACCTTAACTACTTCTACCCGTTCGTCGGGAATATGAGTTTAATCTTTACCAAAGGAGATCCCAAGGAAGTTAGCGAAGAAGTCGTTAAATACAGGAAGCAAAATTGTGACATACAACAAATTTCCACAACCAAGTTCACGATGTCTTCAAAACAGATATAGTGAACTATCATTCAACAACAGATCTCAAACCAATTTGGGGATCCAAAGTATTTTGAAAATTCATTCCAGTTAACCGTGAACTTTCGAAAACTTTGGAGGGGTTTTTATAGGCTGTCTAAAAATTACTGCAGATAGTTGATCCCCATCAAACACCAATGATGAAAGTTATAATCTGATGACTTTCGCATCAACAACTCGACAATGAAGGTTACAGTCAAATGACTTTCATATCAATAAGTAAAGACTACAATTAGAAGATTTTCACGTAGATCGAGAAAGGTTATAATTCGACGACCTTCACGAAAACCGATGAAAGTTCTAATTCAGCAGTCTTCATAATTAACAGCGAGAGTTACAATCTGACGGCTCTCATATTTTAAGGAGCTAAAGCATAGATTAAAAAATGATAATCTTTATAACGCTCTATCAAAAGGGATTACAAGTCAACGATCTCTTTAGTCCAAGAGGCAGAGCTCATCTCTGTATCCCAAAAATGAAATGCAAGTGGCCTCGTTCCAGGGCCAAAGCAATGCAAACGCAGCTTCAATCTAGCTACAAACGCAGCTCCTAAATGCTGCCAACGCAGTTTCCATCCGCTGCCAAACGCAGCTCCTAAATGCTACAAACGCAACTTCCATCCACTGTCAAACGCAGCTCTTAAATGCTGTCAACGCAGCTTCTAACTGCTGCCAATGCAGTTTCCATCTACTGCCCAACACAGCTTCCAAAAGCCGCTAACGTAGCTTGCAAACACTGTGTTCAAACACAGATTTTATTCCAGAACGTAGTCTCGGTATTTGACTCATTCAAACGAGCTAAACGGTTTTAAAACCATTTTTTCCCCACGATTTGAGGGATTTCGCCCCCTTAGGAGCGGATTAAGGGGGCGATCCCTATAAATCTCAACAAACTCAACTGAGTTGGGGGCTAGATTTTTGGTCATTTGGAAAACCTTAGGAGATCGGCATTCTAGAGGAGAGAGATCTTAGATGATCCTTCAGCAACCGAAATTGTGAAACTTTAGTACTTGGCTTATTAACTGAATTTCAGTTTAAATTAACTCTTTTACAGAGTTTAAAACTCGCTCTAAGTTATTAAACTCGTTAAGAGTTCTGTTTAAACTTGCCACGCGAGTTCTCTACGACATCAAATCCAAAAGGATTCAACCGTGTTCCACGAGGTGAAACGTCAGATCGTCAACAAGAAGCAAACTCGACACGAGTTTCGAGGAAAGCATCTCATCGACATCAAGAAGAACCGAGATTAAACAAAGGGAATGGTCTTAATCGACCCTTCTCTCTTTTGTTAATCGGTATTAGAGAGAAATTTGTATCGATAGAATTGTAATTAATTCTTTTTCTGAGACTGTCAAAGAGAATAATACAAATTTAATTCTCAATTGTCTTCTTCGAATTTCCCAGCAAACAACCCAGAACTGAATATATTTGAAAAGAATTTTTTGACTTCTACCCTAATACCCTTATCGGTATTAGAAATCATGACCAGTTGATGTATGAGATTGTAAGGATTTTTGCTATCATATAGTATGGACCACACTCCTTATAAGAACCATTTTTAATTTTCCACATTCTCCTTCTGGCATACATAATAAGCAAAAGGAAATGTTTCTTAGTTGCTGTCACATCCCGTGGCACTAAGTAATATATATACCTCTATTGTGGTCTTTAAGAAATGTTCCATCTAAAAACAACATAGGCCTACATCTAGCAATGAACTCTTCAATACAAGCATTATAACTTATGAACAAATGCTTAAACCTGTCATCATAATCATCAATGGCAATATGACTTCCTAGATTAGTGGCTAGAACTATGACTTCATACATGCATAAATATAACAAGTAATCATTAATATTACCTTTTAAATTGTAACTTTGATAACTAAGCCGCAACCTTAACAAAAGATGTATATTTAACAACTAGGACGTATACTTAACAACTAAATTATAAAGTATATTGTATACTTAACAAGATAACAATTAATCTGTAACATAAACAACGAGCGTGTACACTTGATGACTAAGATGTAAACTTAACAATTGTGACGTAACATTAACAACAAATTTGAATACTTCATAAACTTAAGAACTAACTCATAAGTTTAACAATCAACTCATAACCTTAACAACCAACTCATAAGTAAACTCATAAGATTAATAACTAACTCATAACTTAACAATCAACTGATAACCTTAACAATTGATAGTTAATGTTAACACAGACATGACAGCTAAGATATAAGTACTTATTTAATTAGATAAATTTTACCATCTTAGTGAATCGTAGTCATCGAACAGGTCCTGTTGTGCTCTCTTAGCTTTATCACACTTTGTTGTAATTAATCTTAATGCCGAACTATGAGAATAAGTCATTCTTGATATCAATTGGCCAAAGATATGGCCTAATCTTAATAACAAATTGTATTTGACTTGTAATGAATTTGTGTGATGCTTTTGATTTACCAGCATTAGCCCTATATTGACCGTAAGTGTGAATAACGTGGAATTTCTTTATAAACATAATTGAGCAATTTCGAAGTGGGGAAGCAAACAACATCCAAGGATATTTTTTTGTGTCCTTATATCGACAATGCACTCTTAGATGTTTTTGTTCATTATGATAAAAATCATACTCGAGTCTTTTTGCAATTGAATAGTATTGAAGTACTAATCTAACTTCAGGAGCACTATCAAATTTCTATCCCTCTACACGTATAGTTGTGTGTGTGCCACTCAGCTGGGATGTTGATTTGGTTGTTAACCATATCTTCTATCATCATGATAGTGTCGACAGTATGATTATCTTTAGGAATAGGCTCATTATTACATGGTTGGCTGAGCGTAGCAACTGTGCATCGGGAATTTTCTGTTAGGATTGTCCTGTAAAAGTGAGAAAACACTTCAATACATAACAATTAACTATAAACACTAGCAACTAACTTGACCGTTACCATCAAATGTAAAGTCCACTGTGATAACCGCCAATCTCTTCAATCCCTACCGCAGAAGCCCCAGATCAGAAGAGCATGACCCAAGGAAAGTTTAAAAAATTGTCAAGTCCCCTCAAGAACCCAAACTTGACCTCAATCTGCGACATGGCCTCTCTCCTTCGACCACCCTTACCCAACCAAACACCTAATCCCCCTGCCTGCCGGTGGCTTTCCTCGCCTCTGGCAACTCAACGACTCTAAATCAACCTCGATTCCTCTTCACCAGCAGTAAGCGGCACTTCGATCTTCTTAGTATTTGTGATACAAGAAACTACCAAAATAAAATAATTACTTTAAACACAAGAAGCTACCAAAATATATCCTGAAAAACATAAAATTTTAGATAAATGGTTTTATAAATACTAGAAATTAAATGGTATACAAGTGAAATCCTCGTATAAATACCCAAACACCATTGTATAACATAGAAACGAATTCGAGTTCTTCATGTATAGATCCCATTTTAGCTTTGTCATCATTCCCAAATCCTTCTTGACTAACTGTTTCCACATTGATGAACAATTTCACCATTCCTGTAATGAGATCTTTGTTCGGAGTATCTCTATATTCTATCTTTAACTCAAACTAAAATCTAGATTTTGCAGTTTGCTTTCTACACAGGCGCACACGTTTCAAACTTCTTGAGGACTCTAATAGTGTTGTACTACATACTTTTTTTCCATATATGATATAACTATCATCCTTTGTATAGCCTCTTTGTCAAATACATATTTCTTCAATTTTATACAAAATTATATGGAGCGGGCACGTGCCCTGCATGTGCCCTCCTAACTAGTCTACAAAATGGAAAAAAAGTAAATATTACAAACTACAATAAATTTAGGACAGTATTTGCACAAACCTCGCTAATGTGTTTTTTTATCAAAGAAAAACTGTCCTGTACTTTCAACAACGCAAATCAATACCGTGAAGAAAAATGATACAGGCACACCCTCAGACACACCATCAACCACACATCCTCTCTATCTACAGTGCAGGGGGCCCCACATCAGATTTTTTTTAAAAATCTGATGTGAGACCCCCTGCACTGTAGATAGAGGGGGGGTGTGGTTGGTAGTGTGCCTGAGGGTGTGCCTGTAGCGCCTCCCTACCGTGAAATATAGGGCATTGGTGCTAACAACATTAACGAGTTTGGATAAAAGGCCTAAAATACCCTTGACAACAGAAGAACAGGAATAGATAATACAGTAGATAGATATACATAGCACAAAAATTGTCCAAATCACGTCACAAGCAAAACACATGATAAGTTGCCCTAAGAGCAGCTCCAACCGTGATGGATAACTGCAAAATGCAGCCGGAATTACCTCCAACCGAGCAGCAACTTTTACAGCTGAGCTGCAAAAATGGATTTGATGCTGTAAATTTGGAGATTTCTCTCCAAATTTGCAGCCAACTCTACATTACTATTCCCAAAAAAAAGACAATCTTACCCCTCAATCTCTTTAACAACATTGGATTATTCCAATTGTGTCCCATTATTATTTTTTTTTGAAATGATAATACATTGAAAATTAAACGGAAATAAAATACATTAACTTAGAATTTCGAGGAACTTTAATAAAAAAAAGTTACATCACTTCATTGTCGTGTCTCTCCTACAAATGTTCAATTAATGCATTTCGAAGTGCGAAGTGTGCTTCTTTGTCTTTGAATTCCTTATGACGGGCCAGGAATTGTCGGAACCGTTCGACATCGTTCATCCCTATGTCTTCAACATTTGAAATTGATGGTGGAGTAGAAACGACAATATCTTCTTGCTCATCACGTTCATCCTCAATAATCATGTTGTGCATTATTATGCAAGTGGTCATGATATCATGCAAAGTTCGTTTATCCCAAAACCGTGCAGGGCCCTTGATTATAACAAATCTTGACTGGAGAACACCAAACGCTCGCTCCACATCTTTTCGACAAGCTTCTTGCATCATTGCAAAATATTGTTTCTTTTTATCTTCGGATTTGGAAATGGTTTGAACAAGGGTTGGCCATTTCGGGTATATGTCATTTGCTAAATAATAACTGACATCATAATTCTTTCCTTGAATTGTATAATGAGCAGGATGAGTAATACCTTGTGTTAGGTTGTCAAACAAATTACATGCTTGTAATACATTAATATCGTTATTAGAACCTGGCAAGCCAAAGAATGCATGGCATATCCATAGGTCATACGATGCTACTGCCTCAATAATAATGGTTGGGCCTCCGTGACGTCCTGAGTATTGTCTCGCCCATGCTGTTGGACAATTTTTCCATTCCCAATGCATATAGTCTAGACTTCCCAACATTCCTGGGAAACCTCGCTCTTCGCCTTTTTGTAACAGTCTTGCAACATCGTCGGTATTAGGGAATCTAAGATATTCATCTCCATACACTTCTACAATTGCTTTGCAAAATCTCTTCAAACATTCAATTACAGTTGACTCACCAATCCTTACATATTCGTCAGTACTATCTGCTGGTGCACCATATGCCAACATGCGAAATGCTGTTGTTACTTTTTGTAAAGTAGATAGTCCAAGCCGACCGACACCATCCACCTTTTGTACGAAATAGTTATCGTGCTCTCGTACAGCGTCGACGATACGAAGGAAAAGACTCATTTGCATTCAGAATCTTCTACGGAATAAATTTGCACCGTATGTGGGATTATCAGAAAAATAGTCATTGTAGAGTCGAGAATTACCTTCTTCCCTCCCACGGTTGATTACCAAATGGCCAGGAACTGAGCCGATACGTTTTGGCCTCTCTTCCTCTTTAGAGAAATAAGACATTATTTCATTGTTAGAGGCATATAGACAAGCTAAGATTTCATCATCCTCCTCCCATTGTTCAACGTAATGAGAAAATGTTTCGTCATCAGAAGAAGAAGAAGAAGGTAGGTGTGATGGTCCAGCTCCATAGTTCATTGTTGAAGAGGGGATTTGGAGAAATGAATTATAGATTGGTGATGAGTTGTTAATAAATGTATGTTGTGTTATTATATAATGTTTCTACCCACATTGGATTCTCCCACCTGCATCGTTTTCTACCATTATTGGATTCTTTCCCGCATCGTTTTCTATCCACATTTGATTCTCCCACTAGCATTGGTTTTCTACCCACATTGGATTCTTTCCTGCATCGTTTTCTACCCACATTAGATTCTCCCACTAGCATTAGTTTTCTACCCACATTGGATTCTTTCCCGTATCGTTTTCTACCCGCATTGGATTCTCCCACTAGTATCGGTTTTCTACCCATATTGAATTCTTCCACCCGTATCGTTTTCTACCCACATTGGATCCTCCCACTAGCATTGGTTTTCTACCCACATTGGATTCTTCCACCCGCATCGTTTTCTATCCACATTGGATCCTCCCACTAGCATTGGTTTTCTACCCACATTGGATTCTCCCACCCGCATCGTTTTCTACCCACATTAGATTCTCTCACCCGCATCGTTTTCTACCCACATTGGATCCTCCCACTAGCATTGGTTTTCTACCCACATTGGATTCTCTCACCCGCATCGTTTTCTACCCACATTGGATTCTCCCACCAGTATTGGATTCTCCATAATTTTTTCATTATAAATACTAGCACAACCCTCATTCCTCCATCACAACTCTTCTCATTCCTCCTCCGTAGCTCTTCTCAACAACTCTTCGTCCTTCTCTTATGGCATCCAGTCACGGAAAATCATTCTTACAAAAAGAAGATCAAATTTTATGCGCTACATGGCTTGAAATATCTCAGGATCCAGTTTTAGGTTCCAATCAAAAGAAAGACAAACTATGGGAGCGAATTTCAGCTCTATTTCACGAAAGGATTTCCAACGTTTGCACCGGAGATAGGAGTCTGAAGTCTCTTTCATGCCGAACGCAATTAATTATGAAAGCCATCAGTAAATTTCGAGGATGCATTCGACAAGTCGAGCGCCTCAATCCAAGCGGTGCTTATGAACTTGATATTGTAAGTATATGAATTACATGTTTCTTGGTTATTAAATTATTTTCCACCTTTTCTAATAATTATTTCTTCTTTTGTGGTAGAATAAACGTGCTAGGATCATATTTGCAGATGATCCAGAAGAGAAAAGAGGATTTCTATTTGATCATGTTTGGCCGATTTTGAAGGATGCAGAGAAGTGGGCAAATATAAGCGTCATGCCTTCTGCATCTTCCAAAACTTCAAAGTCTCGCTTATCTCAAGGATCTGATTCAAGCTCTCCTATCATCGACTTAAATGAAGACAATCAGGTATATACCACTAATGACGACGACCATTCGCCAATCAACATTTCAACTAGTCGACCTATTGGAAGGAAGAAAGAGAAGTTGAGAAGACGGAAAGAAATTGAAAGGAACCTTGACTTTGAAGCTTTTGCTAAAGGAAACCAAGAAATCTTAGAAGTTTTAAAAAAAGGTAAAGAGCAACGAGAAAATGAAAGATTGACAATGAACCAGGCTATGATGTTAAAGGTTGAAAATGATAAGAAAAAGTTGGAACTTCAGCAAGAACGACAAGAGAAAGAAATTATGCTAGTTGATCTGGAAGCTATTACCGATCCAACAAAACGCGAATATTTTCGAATTAAACAACAGCAGATTTTAAATAGAAATATAACTAGGGGTTCCTCATCTGATATTCCTAATCCTGAATACAGCTACGCAGGAAGTCAATACGGAATACCTGACTACAGAGGAGGTGGATACGGAGGAGTTGACTTTTCAGACTTTTAGTATTTTTCATGCATTATGTTTTTCCTATTTGTCATGTAATTTTCAATTCATGTTTTTGCTTTCTATGTAATAGTCGTGGATTTGGTAATATGAATGTCTGTTTAATTTAATCCGAATGCCTATTTTATATTAATACATTTAATAATATTATTAATAATATTATTTATATTATATAAATTTTATTATTTTTATTATTTTTATATATTCAAAATGAGACTAATATTAAATAATATTAATTGAAATATAAAATTTCAAGAATTAAAGAAAATTAATTCTATTTCTTATTATCAATTCATTAAAGAAAATTAATTTTATTTAAATATATATGATTACATTATATATTTTTAAAATAAGTAAAAGAATTAAAAAAATTGAGAGAAATTAAAATGGAGTTGGAAATAGAGGAGTGTGATTGGAGTTACATAACTCTATTTTAACATATTCTAAGAAATATGCCAAAGTTTGGGATGCAAAATAGAACCCAGGTTAGAGAAGCTCTAAACCCCTATCACTGTCAGTCTGGACAGTTCAGTCAAAGAACAAGAAATAGACAAGACTTGTGACAGTCGAGAGGCATTCCAGAAGTATCCCTCCGCTATCTCATTGAGTAAAAGTAATCTACTTTGGAAAATAGAAAGAGCTCTTAGGAGAATAAACCCTGTTAATTAGAGGAAAGTAATACAATTAAATGATTGCACAGAGGTGAAGGTGAATATTAACAAGAAAAGGCAAAAATCTTGTTGTCATTTCAACTTGAGAATAACTTTTAACAAATTTAATGAGATTCTGAATAACATGCAGACATTGGCGGACCCATGCCTGTTCAAAGTGGTTCACTTGAACCACCTCAACTTTCGTAATGGACTATATATTATAGATATCTGTTAGTGAACATAACAAACTTATAGCCTAGTGGTACTAGTGGGTTGTTAGTTTCTAAGAGGTCATAGGTTCTAATCCTCCCAAAGCTTTCTAAGTTTGCTTTTTTACAAACCACTTTCTCTACATTATGTTTCTTTCTTTTTTTTAACCCAACATTCTATTTACTGTATTTAGATGAAGATAAGCCAAGTAATTATCTTTATATATATATATATATACTTTCTCCTATTTTTTTATTTTTTCTTCTCTAAAAATATTTTTTCGTTTTATATTTATTTATTGTTTTTTACGCCTCTAATAATAGATCTTGAAAAAAAAATATTAATGTATATTTTGAACCACCACGCGAGAGGGTGTGGATCCGCCACTGCATGCAGAAAGCCAAAATGTATGGAAATATAAAAATACAATAATTGTATTAAACTAGCTATCCAGTATATAACTGCTCCTGGTTGTCGAAATTATGTTTCAACAATATTAACACTTAGATTAGACTTCCTCATGGCATTAATCAAGGACAAATTTTCAAAACCAACCTATTTCATTATTTAATTGCAAAAAAAGACCCGTTTCAGTTTTATTTAGAGAAACCGACCTGGTTTCAGCACTGTCGCTGAAACCAGGTCAGTTTTTCTAAAAAACCTTACGAAACTTCACGGGAGTTCAACTCCCGTGAAGTTTAGTACGTTTTTAAACTTCACGGGAGTTGAACTCCCGTGAAGTTTATTACCCTCAATAAACTCCACGGGAGTTCAACTCCCGTGGGCTGCGGCCTATATAACCGAAGCGCCAGACCCCTCCCCACCTCAGTTCTCTCTCCCCGCAACCGCCCCCAAACCCTAACCTCTCTCCGCCGCCGTCCACGTCGTTTCCGACCCCAGCCCCCCAAATCCGACCGCCAGCCATTGATTCCGACCGCCAGCACTCCTTTCCGACTGTTTGCCCTTGATTCCGACTGCCGGAACAGTCAACTTCGCCGGATTTCGACAATTTGAGGGTAAATTCCTCCCAAAATTATATTTTCTCTTAATTTCTTGTAATTCCTCGCTATTTAATGGTGATTATATGTAAAAAATTATATTTTAGAATTTAATTGTGAAATTTTTATGATTTATGTGAAGAAAACTTAAATAATTTTGTCGATTTAGAGGGTAAATTATCAATAATGTAAAAAATAGTGTTACTACATATGTATGACATCTAATTTATTTTAAAAAAATTGTGTTATTAATAATTTTGTCGATTTTAGAATTTCATTATGAATAAGTTATGAAATTAGTGCTATATGACATCAATTAAAAAATCTAAAAATTAGTGCTATATGACAAAACTTAAATTATGGATTATGGGAATTTTAAGAATTTAATTGTGAATTTTATTAATTGTGAAAATTAGTGCTATATGACATCAATTAGATTTGAGAATTTAATTGTGAATTTTATGAATTAGTGCTATATGACATCAATAAAAATAAAATAAAATAAAAAGTAAAATTGGAAACTAAGTGACCCATCCAACAGAACGCTGCTTTCGTCCAAATTCATTATCATAAGTCGATTGTCCATGGCACTTGAAAATGTGATTCATAACAGGCACAGAGGACATTGTTGTTAGTTATAGATATGTATCCACAGCTCAAGTAAAATATTCTGTCAAAAAAAAAAAGTTGGGTTGGGTTGTCCACATGCAGTAGCCAATAAATATTTGATAATGCAAGTATACACAATGGGTTGTTCGTTCACCATCAATTGGACACATGCTCATGCTTATGATATACATTCTTGATGTCACAGAACTGAACATTACCTATGCAGAAGCATGACATTAACATGTATGAACAAGCTGAAAGAATCGATGGACCAATTTTTTTGCCTCATTTCATTAGTTGACAATCATGTGCATCTCAATTACATGAATCGTTCCCTAAAGAGTCCACAAAGCATGGGTATCCAAGAACCTGAGAGATGCATCAATTGTTGTACTCATACTAGGTATCAGAGTACACCAAATGCCCAGTATATGTGACAGACATTTCACATAAGTATCTAAGTATGTTTCATTCAGTTAAAGATAATATACATACAAAGCTTGAGCGATCTCTTAATGAATAATGGCTGAGTTATTCTCAAATTGGTCTATGCAAGTGGATAGTTAAGTTGCAGTCATAATGAATATGAACAAGCACGGTATTCAGTCCTTGTGTGTTCTCATTGATCTTAAAACTATTCTCTGCATATTCTATTCAGTTTTAAATAAATAACATGATTGAGCACATGTAACAGATTATATACTGAAATATCCTACTTATTAAGAAAATAAGAAGTAGCATATCAGTCCACATATTTCATCATCTATACCCACTAGATCATTTTCTCTAGAAAAAGGATTCATGTACAGTATATTCAAGCTTAATATGGCAACAATAAATAGCCCAAAGCTATAGTTTGCCACCTACAATAGCAGCACACTGGGAGAACTAGCCGACATCGATGTTGTTGAAAATATGCCCACAGTGATGATTCATACGTCAAAACATATGTTTTTGGATTTAGATAACTTATATACTTAGTTAGAAAATCTGTAATAACAGGGAAATTTGCAATGTTCAGTATTGTATATACCTAAATAATCAATATTTCTCGTCTATTAGTTATTAACAGGGAGATCTTAATCTGCACAAAAATGAACAAGTACCTACCATGTTGACTAAGCTTTTTTATATACAAATTACAGTCCTTCCCTGGATACTTTGAACCATTCAGATAGAATCAGCCATGTCAGATCCCTCAAAAAAACATTAGCCAATAATGAAAAGTGCTAGCAGCATTCAAAACAAACACAGCCATGAAAAAATGTGAGTTATTATGTTGCTACTAGAGTACATCTCTTGTCAGAGTAGATAAGCTAAAATTGGTGACAATCAAACAGAAACTTGAGTCGAGAATTATGTTCTCTCAGTTCATCGCTTCAACATTGAGCTGTAGCAAACTACAGGATTAAAGAGATAGCAAAACCCTAGCCATAAGACATCTAAATTCGAATCTTTTAAGGGAAACAGGATCTGACTAGTATTTGGGCTAAGCCATCTTTTTGATGGATTTGGATCATGCTAGGATATTAAATGAAATTACATAATCACTCATTACATTTATTAATTATCACGATCTATCATATAAGAGCTGTCAAATTCCTAATTTGAAATTCATAACACTTTCTTGCTTTCTGTACTGATTGAAACGGTTTCCACCAAGGAATAGCAAAAATGACTACGATTGTGAGATTGTATCAGGTTAGTAATTTATAGCTGGATGTGTGATATAATTTTTGTAGAACATAGTTACAGTTACCATATGATGCATCTAGTTGAACACTTGTATCAGATTCTTCTATGTAATTAATACTTAAAGTGTGGATATAATTTGAATTTGTTTATCAATATGCTTGGAAGTGTTCATATCCCACCAAAACGTCCATTACAATTTCCAGTCTCAATGTTGACTGTTGAGACTCACACCCCAAAATGGGGGTGATGCTGTGTTTCTCTCAGGCAAATTCAACCTAATATTGACCCTGTGAGACCCCAACTTTAGTCCTACATCGGGAATTTACAATGAAATTGTGTGGCTTAAATAGGTAAGCTCAAGACTCAAGTGTAACATCAGCTAGTTGATTTTGGCAATGGATTGAGCCAAACAACGCGCTACACTCGGTAAGTCCCACGGCTTGCACGTGTTAACGGGCCCGTGGGCCCAGGGTGTGACAAATGGTATCAGAACAGTTGTTGGTCGGAATGTGGAGCTAAGTGCTATATGGGGCTAAGTACTATACTGTGTGAGCGAGGTGGGAATCACCTCTAAAGCCCGTAAGAGCCACCTTTAGAGTCCACATCGCCTGGCCCTACTAGGATGTGTCAATTGTTATGTCGTGACGAGAACATCGTATTTGTAAGGTGGGGTGATTGTGAGACCCTAACTTTAGTCTCACATCGGAAATTTACAATGAAATTGTGTGGTTTAAATAGGTAAGCTCAAGACTCAAGTGTAACATTGGCTAGTCGATTTTAGCAATGGATTGAGCCAAATAACGCGCTACACTCGGTGAGTCCCACGGCTTGCACGTGCTAACGGGCTAGCAAGCTCGGGGCGCAAGTATCCAGTATCAGACAAGCAATTCAAAAGTCATTTGCAGATAACGATGCCAGTGGACGAAGAGGTTTCTCCAAGTTACTAATGATTTCTACTTTGAGAGCTCAATCAAAAGAAATACCCTTAATCAGGCATCCTTGGTTACATGTCTGAAACTTCTATAAAAGAAGCCAGTTGCTGATATTTGAACTTTGCTATACAGGTGACATTATATCATCATTTGTAGCAAGTGTTTGATCATAATATGGTCTATCTTATCTCATTTCCTATGTACATAACAGATGCCATACTATTACAGAAACTGTTAATCTTGAATGAGTTCCTTTAAGTTAAACAAAATTCCTCATAGCAGATATATCATCTTTACTCTTCATTTACATGTTTCTGAGGCTAAGAGAATTATGGTTGGTTGGTAAATCCTTTATCCCAAGAGTTAAGAAAAATTTGGAAAGAAAAACTGGTTGACAATGCCAGAAACCAAGAAACTAAACTTCAACGCTCTTGAGAACCAATGGAACATACTTTTTTCAATAAATTGTTCAGCTCAAGGAACTATATATTGCAAAATTAAGTCTTTTACAATTATAATGCAATACTCAGTCAGGAGGTTTCTGTTTTTAAAACTTTGACTATCCACTACATCAAACCACATAGTTGATCAACATTTCCCCAAAAAAAAAAAATTTGTTAAGTTTGTAGGTTTAGGTTAATTCTTGATAACTTGACTTCAAGTATCCAGCAAACTTACTTGTTCATAGATTTTTGGGCTGTATTTCCATCGGCAAAACACTGAACACTAATCAGACTAGTGTTTTAAACGTCGGCCGTCATGTTGGACATGTCGGCCAACATGGTGAATTCCGGGGCCAACTGACACGATACGAAGCTTTTCAATGTGTATTACGTTTTCAGGATTCATATCGGATATATCGCGAGGGTCATCGAATATATTGACCAGATATATATCAGGGGACATGTCGGCTATGTTCGTCGATTTTTCAATCTGAAATTTTTAACTTTTTTAATATTTATCCAATCAGGTTTGAATTTAATTCCATGATTGATTTAGTATTTGCTTTCAAAGACAAAATCCGATCAATTAGGGGGGAAAAGGAGTGACAGAGATGACTTTGAGTTGCTACTTCGACATCAATATCGGGCGATCTTCGCTGTCCTTAACCGTCAACATTGGGCTTCTCTTTTCTTAACTTTTTTCCTTTAACATCAACCCTACACATCACAAGTGATTTACTTGTTT
Source organism: Asparagus officinalis (assembly GCF_001876935.1). Classification (NCBI taxonomy): domain Eukaryota; kingdom Viridiplantae; phylum Streptophyta; class Magnoliopsida; order Asparagales; family Asparagaceae; genus Asparagus; species Asparagus officinalis. The sequence goes on from NC_033802.1 coordinate 62,810,460, forward strand.
ATATATTTAGACAATTAGACAATATAATTTATTACGTATGTTTATATTTCATTTATGATATTATATTACACATATGTGCACCATTTGATATGGCAATCCGATATTTTTTTTCATGTTCCCTGACATATCCCAGTTTTTCTCTATCCGACATGAATTTTAGCTGTCCGATGTGAACAAGACATTCGACATTTAAAACCTTACATCAAACCACCCGCCTTCGAAAGTGAACAAGACATTCGACATTTAAAACCTTACATCAAACCACCCGCCTTCGAAAATTACAAAAAGAACAGGTAGTGTTCATAGTCTCCTTGACTGGGACTTTGGCACCGATCAGAGAGTAATTATAGACAGAAAACAAGTTATAAATTCGATGGATACTCAAATCTTCCATATCTAACATTGTTCACCATAGCAGGTTTAATTAATGATGGTGATATTGTCATTAGATAGAGAATTGAGTAAAAGAAACATAACAATAGTAAGAAAAGCAACAAAATGATGTAGTACAAAAAGCTATGTTGGTTTGAAAAGTCAAAAGTCTCCAAATGGGTCGAAATTAATACTTTCCTTAGGGTTATAGGATTGATTTCTTTTTAAATACTATGTAATTTGGTATTAGCCATCATAAAAGCACGAAATCAGAGACAACACAAATGAACAAAAATCGAAATAGGGTCAATCATTTTACTCTCAAGTGTAAAAAACAATTAAAAACAAAAAGAAAAGTGGATAGAAAATAGTGAAATGACAACAACCTCATAACCACTACAAAAATAATGCCCACTTTCATATCTAAGCACAACTATGACATTCAATACCAATGCCAACCAGTTATCCATCCAACTATGTCCAAAAAAACCATTTTTTCCATAACTATTTTCATGCATCAAAATGGTCCCTTCCTCTTCCATTTCCCTTTTATATTATATATTGGTTCCCCCACAAAAAAACACATTATATGTAACATGGGATTTCAACCAAAAAGAGATTGCAACATGAACAAAAACAAAATAAGGAAGAAACTTTCTTACTAGAAGTTCTTCTTGAGCTTTTGTATAGCGCAATACATCTTCCTCCTCGATCCGACAGCATTAATCCCCATATCCTTCAAGTCCTCCAGCGTGAGCAACGGCAGCACCTCATCGTCGACTTCATGAATCTCGAAAACCGGCGCGACAGCATTAATCCCCATATCCTTCAAGTCCTCCAGCGTGAGCAACGGCAGCACCTCATCGTCGACTTCATGAATCTCGAAAACCGGCGC
>NC_033802.1:62814775-62823054 GCF_001876935.1 Asparagus officinalis
CATTGATTTGACTTGATGGATTTTTTTTGTTTTTTTTTTCAGGGTTAGGGTGTTGGATTTGGGTGGGGCTTTTAGAAGTCGTACTTGACCTCCAAATTTTTTCTTTTTTGTTTCCTTCACCTTCAAAATTTTTCTTTTGACATTGATTTGACTTGATGGATTTTTTTTGTTTTTTTTTTCAGGGTTAGGGTGTTGGATTTGGGTGGGGCTTTTAGAAGTCGTACTTGACCTCCAAATTTTTTCTTTTTTGTTTCCTTCACCTTCAAAATTTTTCTTTTGAAGAAATTTTCTGAACAAACTCATTCATAAATTTTATTCTAAAAATAGACCCTTTTGAGTTTTTTTTACAACATTGATTTGACTTGATGGATTTTTTTTGTTTTTTTTTTCAGGGTTAGGGTGTTGGATTTGGGTGGGGCTTTTAGAAGTCGTACTTGACCTCCAAATTTTTTCTTTTTTGTTTCCTTCACCTTCAAAATTTTTCTTTTGAAGAAATTTTCTGAACAAACTCATTCATAAATTTTATTCTAAAAATAGACCCTTTTGAGTTTTTTTTACAAAAATTGACTCATTTTGTCTTAATCCGGTTTCTAAATAGTCGGGGTTACCAACCCCGAATATTTAATGCATAGAATATTAGGGTTTAGAGTTATAATTGGGGGTTTACAACCTCATAAATAGTCAGAGTTGTCAACCCCGACTATTTAGGAGCCGGATTAAGATAAAATGGGTCTATTTTTATAAATAAAACTCAAGGGGTCTATTTTTAGAAAAAAATATAAATGGGTTTATTTAGAAAATTTCTTCTTTTTCTTTTTCGTTTTGACCTTTCGGAGCTCAGCGGAGTCGAGGAGAATATTTGGCATGTGTGGTTCAAGGTAAGAACAATTCTAGGCACGTGGGGGAAGAGAAGGAGAACAGGGATTTTGATTGTTTTCAGAGAAAATTGTGTAAGACCCAAAAGCAAAATCTTTATGTGTTGCAGCCCTTTGATTTTTTTCCATATGGTTCAGCCTTTAAATTGGAGATTTATGTTCTCCAGCCCTCTTTTAACGAGTATTATCTGCCTGCTAAACATAGAGAGAGAATAAAAAGCAAAAAAACCCCAAAATATCCTTGTCTTCTCTATTCTTTCATGTTAAGTCTAAAAACAAGTTGAATTAGACTTAACATGAAAGTCTATTTCATGTTAAGTCTAATTCGGTTCATGTTAAGTATAGTTTAATTGTTTTAAGTATAATTTAAATCATGTTATGTCTAATTCAACTTGTTTCAAGTCTAATTTAATTCATGTTAAGTCTAATTCAGCTTGTTTTAAGTCTAATTTTATGTTAAGTCTAATTTAATTCATATTAAGTCTAATTTAATTCCTTTTAAGTCTAATTTAAATCATATTATGTCTAATTCAACTTGTTTTAAGTCTAATTTAATTGGACTTAATATGAAATTAGACTTAAATAAAGTTGAATTAGACTTAACATGATTTAAATTAGACTTAAAAGGAATTTAACATGATTAAAATTAGACTTAAAATAAGTTAAAAAAAGACTTAACATGATTCATGTTAAGTCTAACTCAACTTCTTTTGAGACTTAAAAAAAGTTGAATTAAACTTAGATTTAAATTAGACTTAAAAGGAATTAAATTAGACTTAACATGAACCGAATTAGACTTAACATGAACCAAAATGGACTTAACATGAATTAAATTGGACTTAATATGAAATTAAACTTAAAACAAATTGAATTAGATTTAACGTGATTCATGTTAAGTCTAATTCAACTTGTTTATAGACTTGAAACAAGTTGAATTAGTATTATAGGGTGTCCCTTATTCTCCGCACATATGCCATCCTACGAGCCGTCACTTCCCCAGTCGGGTCGACATCCCTCCTCATAGACGACTCGATGAGCGGGCTCAGCCGATCCCCTTCATATCGTCGCCCCCCAGTCAGGTCGACATCCTTCCTCAGAGGCGACTCGATGGGCGGGCTCAGTCTATCCTCTTCATATCAAAAGATTGCTACTCAGCTGACCTCCCGTCACTCACCGACAAAGTCGTCGGTTGCGGGTTCCTCATTTCGCTAAAGTGACCTCCCGTCACTCACCAACAAACTCGTCGGCTGTAGGTTCCCCATATCATTGAAGTGACCTACCGTCACTCACCGACAAACTCGCCGGCTGCAGGTCCCCCTATCGCTGAAGTGACCTTCCATCACTCACCGACAAACCTCATCAACTGTGGGTTCCCCATATCACTGAAGTGACATCCCGTCACTCACAAACCGACACGTCCATAGCCAAGGGTGAGTCAACCTCCAGCTCACCTCGCCACCGTCTACCACACACTCATAAAGTGACCAATGTACCATTGGCATCCTCTATAAATGCAGACGCTATTCGCCATAAAAAGAGGTTCATTTTTTCAAATCTAAGACCCCTCAAAAAATACATACTAGACAAAAGGAAGAACACACAGTCATTCCTTCACCCCACTCAAGTTCACCAGCTGACTTGATCGTCGGAGGTACCACAGTGGAAACAAGCCTTGTCCTCTTGTGATTCTTGTGTGTGCAGATCATTCGTCTGTCCCGAGCTCTAAGAACTAGGCATAAAGTCAAAGTGGAAATCGGCTCCCCTCCTCCCTCGACGACTTGATCCCTCGGCGACTCCGTAGCTTTGATCGACTGTGTGATCTCAGAGATTAACAATTAGACATAACATTTTTTTTGAAATTTAAATTAGACTTAACATGAACTAAATTGGATATAACATGAAATTAGACTTAAAACAAGTTGAATTAGACTTAACATGATTTAAATTGGACTTAATATAAACCGAATTGGACTTAAAATGAACTGAACTGGACTTAACATGAACAGAATTGGACTTAACGGGATTTAAATTGGACTTCACATGAACTGAATTGGACTTACATGATTTAAATTGGTCTTAACATGAACAGAATTGGACTTAACATGAACCAAATTGAACTTAACATGAACCGAAGGCTTAACATATAATCCATGTTAAGTCTATTTTATTTTATTTTAAGTCTAATTCCATGTTAAGTCCAATTTAAATTATACTTAAAATGATTTAAATTAAACTTAACAAGATTTAAATTAGACTTAAGAAAAATTAAATTAGACGTAAAATAATTTAATCTGGACTTAACACGAACCAAACTGGACTTAAATCGAACCAAACTGGATTTAACATGAATCAAATTGGACTTAACATGAACCAAACTAGACTTAACATTAACTAAATTGGACGTAACACTAAATTGGATTAAAATTAGACTTAAAAGGAATTAAATTAGATTTAACATAAAGATTTTGCTTTTGGGGCCTTGACACAATTTTCTCCAAAATTTTAAGTCTAATTTCGTGTTAAGTCCAATTTTACTTCATAATAAGTGTAGGCGTCAAAAATCACCTATAGGTCCCCGCACGTGGCTTGAGACAGAGAAAAGACGATGAACGTCACTATCCGAGTTACAGAATCTCATTTGACGATGACAAGCACATGAAGTGAGTCAACAAACCACGCAAAGCAACGGAACTTCGGAATAACGAAAACACGAATGGATCGGTAGCTACGCATCGCTTATGAAAGACGAAGCGATCCTCGTGTTCCATTTACTCCACATATGATTCAATCATGGAAGCTCGTAGATCTCCTCGTCTGCTTTCTGACGTATTTTGAATCGCGTGATTCCAAGTTCGGATGACGAAGATACGGCGAAAACAGACAGAACACGCGGAACAATGCTCCAGGCCTCAGCGAGACACCCATAGGTGTCTCGGCCAAAGCTTGGCTGAGACACCCACGGGTGTCTGCAGCCCCGAAAATAGTTTTTTGGCAGATTTAAGCTGTTTTCGACCGTTAACTGCCTGGATTTGTTCCAACTGATAAAATATCGTCCAAGAGCTTGGTTAAGTGGTTATAACTAAAGATAAGATCCCACGTAAGCAGCGGAGGATAAACGTCCGTTACACAGGGTTCCTGAAGCCTATAAATACAGCCCCAGGGCCTTTATTTTTTAGATTTGGAATTTTTGAGCGTCGGCGAAGCCCTGCTGAATTGAAAACTGAAGGAGCACAAATTTCAAAAGAGAGGAGGAGATCGGATCGAGTTCATTAGTATAAAGAAGATGAGGTCATCAGATCTACAGTTTCTGGTTCCTTCCCTTGAGATTGTCCCGTTATAGTGATCTCAAGAAGAGTGATTATCTCGCTATTGCCGAGATAATTGCTTTATTTTCTTGATTCCTTCGCGAATCAACAAAGCTTCGGATCTGATCTGATCATTTGGTAGTTCACAGATTTCAACATCTCCATCACAGGCTAAGATCCCACGTAAGCAGCGGAGGATAAACGTCCGTCACGTTTGTTGAAAGGAAAGTTGTAATTTTCGTTTTCATTGTGTAAGAGTCTTATAAAAAGACTATCTTTTTTGTTTTCATTGTAACGACTGAAGTTGTAATGAATGCATCAATGAAGACATCAACTTTCTCTCACCACAGTGGGAGCCAACAGCCTAACTACCAAGACTATTGTGCCGCAGCCAACGATCAAGATCCCGGTGAACGAAGATGCCGAACACGAATTCGACCAGTAGAAGTTCAAGGAGTACGTCTCCTCCTCCTCCTCCAGATCCGCCTCTCTTCACAAGTGCATGAAGACCTTCTCCTCCTGGAAGATCCGCTGATCTTCTGATCTGAATACCCAAGAAGGCGATCTCCCCGCTACTGCTACTACAGTTGCACCTCGCAATGATCCGTCGGCATCCGATGAAGCCAAAAAAGTTGCAGATCCGGACACCTTATCAAAGAGGGCTCGTCAGAGGCACCGTCAACGTCTCGCCCGCCAATTGGCTAAGTCTTTAGAGCAAGTGGACGAACTCTGCTACCAAGCGGATCTAGAGTTTAGAAAGCGCCAAGTAGTTAAGTCGTCGCCACAACAAGCATCAGGGTCCTCCTCCCAATTGTCAACTAGCAAATGAGTTCGTGTCAAATGAACTCGTTCTACTTTCGAGGAGCGTATCCAGAAACGTCACGCACTACTTGTGCATGCACGGATTCTCGTACAAGAAGCACAGAAATTGCAGCAGGAGGAGATGGTCAAGAAACCACCATAGGTCCCCGCACGTGGCTTGAGACAGAGAAAAGACGATGAACGTCACTATCCGAGTTACAGAATCTCATTTGACGATGACAAGCACATGAAGTGAGTCAACAAACCACGCAAAGCAACGGAACTTCGGAATAACGAAAACACGAATGGATCGGTAGCTACGCATCGCTTATGAAAGACGAAGCGATCCTCGTGTTCCATTTACTCCACATATGATTCAATCATGGAAGCTCGTAGATCTCCTCGTCTGCTTTCTGACGTATTTTGAATCGCGTGATTCCAAGTTCGGATGACGAAGATACGGCGAAAACAGACAGAACACGCGGAACAATGCTCCAGGCCTCAGCGAGACACCCATAGGTGTCTCGGCCAAAGCTTGGCTGAGACACCCACGGGTGTCTGCAGCCCCGAAAATAGTTTTTTGGCAGATTTAAGCTGTTTTCGACCGTTAACTGCCTGGATTTGTTCCAACTGATAAAATATCGTCCAAGAGCTTGGTTAAGTGGTTATAACTAAAGATAAGATCCCACGTAAGCAGCGGAGGATAAACGTCCGTTACACAGGGTTCCTGAAGCCTATAAATACAGCCCCAGGGCCTTTATTTTTTAGATTTGGAATTTTTGAGCGTCGGCGAAGCCCTGCTGAATTGAAAACTGAAGGAGCACAAATTTCAAAAGAGAGGAGGAGATCGGATCGAGTTCATTAGTATAAAGAAGATGAGGTCATCAGATCTACAGTTTCTGGTTCCTTCCCTTGAGATTGTCCCGTTATAGTGATCTCAAGAAGAGTGATTATCTCGCTATTGCCGAGATAATTGCTTTATTTTCTTGATTCCTTCGCGAATCAACAAAGCTTCGGATCTGATCTGATCATTTGGTAGTTCACAGATTTCAACATCTCCATCACAGGCTAAGATCCCACGTAAGCAGCGGAGGATAAACGTCCGTCACGTTTGTTGAAAGGAAAGTTGTAATTTTCGTTTTCATTGTGTAAGAGTCTTATAAAAAGACTATCTTTTTTGTTTTCATTGTAACGACTGAAGTTGTAATGAATGCATCAATGAAGACATCAACTTTCTCTCACCACAGTGGGAGCCAACAGCCTAACTACCAAGACTATTGTGCCGCAGCCAACGATCAAGATCCCGGTGAACGAAGATGCCGAACACGAATTCGACCAGTAGAAGTTCAAGGAGTACGTCTCCTCCTCCTCCTCCAGATCCGCCTCTCTTCACAAGTGCATGAAGACCTTCTCCTCCTGGAAGATCCGCTGATCTTCTGATCTGAATACCCAAGAAGGCGATCTCCCCGCTACTGCTACTACAGTTGCACCTCGCAATGATCCGTCGGCATCCGATGAAGCCAAAAAAGTTGCAGATCCGGACACCTTATCAAAGAGGGCTCGTCAGAGGCACCGTCAACGTCTCGCCCGCCAATTGGCTAAGTCTTTAGAGCAAGTGGACGAACTCTGCTACCAAGCGGATCTAGAGTTTAGAAAGCGCCAAGTAGTTAAGTCGTCGCCACAACAAGCATCAGGGTCCTCCTCCCAATTGTCAACTAGCAAATGAGTTCGTGTCAAATGAACTCGTTCTACTTTCGAGGAGCGTATCCAGAAACGTCACGCACTACTTGTGCATGCACGGATTCTCGTACAAGAAGCACAGAAATTGCAGCAGGAGGAGATGGTCAAGAAACCACCAAGATCTAAGAAGGTTTGGGTGCTGAATGCCAAAACAGCACCTCTACCCCGACAAGAGACACAAGTCGTGTCTCTCATTCGATTCCAAATCCGAGGCTGTTCCCCAGCCTTCGTCAACTTCAGATCCCATTCCTATTGCTCCCTCACCTCCGATGAAGCCCTATGACAGCGTGAATCTCTCTAAATCTAGAATTTCGTTGAAGGATCGCCTGAGTCCTCTACATGAAGACCGAAACAGATTTGTGGTCAAAGAACGCTTGGGCATGGTGAATGAACCCCGAGCAACTCATCGAGCTGGGGCTCGTACTCGCCCTTGCAACAAGTTTGAGCCTTCTCGTAAGGAGAAAACTCCTATAACTGACCACCTCAGACTACGTGTCGAAATCTAAGAGCCCGTTGAGGTCTCACGCTCACGAAGGCGTAGCTCAAAATGTACGACTCTTGAGAGTGCCAATAAGGTGACGAATCCTCAGAAGGAAACGTGTTCGTCAGACAACGACATTATACTTGAGAAGTCGTGTCAACACACAATAGATTGCTCCGATCATCATGCAAATGAGTTGTATTATCAGGCTGGGGGTACAAAACAGATCTCAAAAAGAGAGATACCCGGGAGACGGACTTTCATTGTCTGTGCGTCAAATTCATCAGGGCAGTATTATCAACGTGTAGCTACCCCAAAACTACTCCACAGAGGCCATCGGTATTCCAAAGGCTTTCCTCTGAAGCGTCGAAAACTAAGCTAAGGAGTTTCCGTAGAAAAAGATCAGCTGCACAAGATGACGAACTCTCAGAAGTCACTATCAATATAGTCAATAAAGGGAAGTCAACACAAAGTTTTAGTCCCCGTCATTTTTCGGATGTATACTAACGTATAACTCGGTTACACACGAGAACTACTAGACGTAGGGACTGTCAGAGGATGAATAGAGGATTATCCTCAGAGGATGAATAGAGGATTATCCTCAGAGGATGAAACATCAGATGCCAACTCTACAGTCGCTTCTGATAAAATGGTATCTAGTTCAGGATAATCCCACGAAGTGTTTGTGGTTAACACCGAGGAAGTAGCCAAAATGGTTTAGGATGCTCTAGCCAAGCAGAAAGAAGCATTCAAAATCAAAATGGAAATGGCTATGCAGGAGATGAGACTGAATCGGCTAGGTGAATCCAGTCGTCGCAATAATATTAGCCAAGCAGCTAGCAATTCAGACATGGATGAATACATCAATGTTGATGACCCTCTCATTGACCAAAATGCTGGGGGTGGCCCCACTGAGAATAACAACGTCGGGGGTGTTCCCACCAATGATGACAACACTGGCCTCAAAATCGACCAAGGAAGGATATGATCGAGGATGAAAAGATGAAAGACTGTAGACGGTAAAAAATACCTCTATGGGTCTACAGGAAATTTGCCTACGAGAAGAGTTCGCACGCC
>NC_033802.1:62824054-62898897 GCF_001876935.1 Asparagus officinalis
GGAGATCAAAGCTTATCTCTCAAATCCGCCTGTCCTTGCGGCGCCAATCTCAGGAAGGCCATTCCTCATTTTACATACGGGCTATGGAACATTCTCTTGGTGCCCTCTTGGCTCAGAACGATGATGCAGGCCACGAGCAGGGCATCTACTACCTGAGCAGAACCTTGCAGGGCGCCGAGCAACGGTACCCAATGGTCGAGAAGGAATGCCTAGCCTTGGTGTTCGCTATCCAAAAGATGCGGCACTACTTGGTTGGCCAAACCATCCATGTCATCTCCCGGATGAATCCCATTCGGGTCTTCATGACACAACCCGCAGCGCTAAACTGGCGCCTGGCCAGGTGGGCACTTCTGCTCTCTCAATACGACATTCATTTCATGCCGCAGAAATCGGTCAAGGGACAAGCCATCTGCGATCTCATGGCTAGTCACCCGCTGGGGGAGAAGACCGATCTATTCGAAGATCTGCCGGATGAACTTCCCGAAGCCAATATGACCTCGTCGCCAGAAGTGTGGCAGATGTTCTTCGACGGTGCGTCCCGCGCAGGCGCGAGCGGCTCTATTTCTGCAGGAGTGGGAGTGGCCCTCACCTCCCCGCATGGTCACGTGTTTCCCCGGGCCTTTTCCTTGACGGAACCATGTACCAACAACGTAGCCGAGTACAACGCGTTGCTCATAGGGCTCGAGTTAGCCAAAGAGCTCGGGATAAAGCATCTGGAGGCTTATGGCGACTCGCAACTCATTGTCAAACAAATGACTGGCGAATACGAAGTCAGGAATGAAGATCTTATCCCGCTCCACCGAGCAGCGGTCAGACTAGTGGAGTCATTCGAGAGCTTCCGCATTGAGCACGTGCTCCGTTCAAAGAACACCCATGCGGATGCTCTCGCATCCTTGGCAGCTAACTTAGCCCAGCCTCCTGGAACGACCCAAAAGGTCGCTGTCGCCAGCCGAAAACTCTTTCGACCCAAAGACGTCCCAGAAGCAAACGCCACTCATCAAGCCTCGGGTCAGCCAGATCAGGAAGACTGGCGTCTCCCGATCATCGATTATGTCCTATACAGCATGTTGCCTGAGGATTCGAAGGAACAAGAGTCGGTCCGACGACGTGCCTCACGGTTCTACTACGATTCAACCACTAAAACATTGTATCGCAGGTCATACGACGGCTTGCTACTTCGCTGTCTTTCAAAAGCGGAGGCGCAAGAAGCCGTACGCGAAGCGCATGACGGCGTGTGCGGAGCTCATCAGCCCGGACCCAAGCTTTGGGATCGCTTACGAAGGATGGGCTACTTCTGGCCTGGGATGGTTACTGATGCAGTCGCTTATGCTAAGCGATGTTACGAATGCCAGATCCACGCCAACTACATACACCAGCCTCCTGAGGATCTACATCCGACGAGGGCATCTTGGCCCTTCGAGGCATGGGGGATGGACATAGTCGGGCCAATTTCTCCACCATCGGCGAGAGGCCATCGCTTCATTCTCGCGATCACCGACTATTTCTCTAAATGGGCAGAAGCCATCCCCTTAAGAGAAGTCAAGACTAGCGACGTGATCAAATTCATCAAGCACCATGTCATCTACCGATACGGCGTACCCCGGCGTATCATTCACGACAACGGCACGCAATTCGTTAGCCATGCCTTCACCCGGTTCTGCGACAAACTCCGGATACAGAACCTCTCGTCCACGGCCTACAACCCTTCAGCGAATGGTCTGGCCGAAGCTTTCAACAAGACGATCATCAAGATCCTGACCAAGTTGACTTCCACTAGCAAGCGCGACTGGAATGAAAAGCTAGGCGAGAGCCTGTGGACATATCGCACGATGGTTCGTACACCGACTGGCACCACGCCTTACTCGTTGGTATACGGCTGTGAAGCTGTATTGCCATTAGAAATTCAGATTCCATCCCTGCGCGTCGCCCTAGCGACAGGGATGACGACTGAGGAAAATCACCAACTTCGACTCGCAGAGCTCGAAGCACTGGACGACAAGCGACTGGAAGCTCAGCAGCACATTGAGTTTTACCAAGCTCGGATGGCCAAGAGTTTCGACAAGAAAGTCAAGCGCCGAGCCTTCAAAGAAGGAGAGCTCGTCCTATCCGTCCGTAGACCAATGATCCTCACTTCCAAGAAGAAGGGGAAATTCCAGTCCAAATGGGAAGGACCATTCGTGGTAGAGACAGTCTACTCAAACGGTGCCTATCGCCTCGTCAAACCGAACGGTGATAAGATCATGATGCCCATCAACGGCAAGTACCTGAAGAAGTACTACCCATAGTGCTCCTTCACAAACTCCCAAGAGTGCATGAGTCTAAACTGGCCCTCAAAACCTCCGACTAGTACACGAGGCTAAACTGTACCCTCTTTGCCCGCTCTGGCGAAAGCCTCTTGTGGGATTCAATTCGCCTGTCTCCCCTAATGAGAAGGCGGATCCACTAGAGTCGTTCATATCACGACATATACATTCAATTCGCCTGTCTCCCCTAATGAGAAGGCGGATCCACTAGAGTCGTTCATATCACGACATATACATTCAATTCGCCTGTCTCCCCTAATGAGAAGGCGGATCCACTAGAGTCGTTCATATCACGACATATACATTCAATTCGCCTGTCTCCCCTAATGAGAAGGCGGATCCACTAGAGTCGTTCATATCACGACATATACATTCAATTCGCCTGTCTCCCCTAATGAGAAGGCGGATCCACTAGAGTCGTTCATATCACGACATATACATTCAATTCGCCTGTCTCCCCTAATGAGAAGGCGGATCCACTAGAGTCGTTCATATCACGACATATACATTCAATGCGCCTATCTCCTCTAATGAGAAGGCGGATCCACTAGAGTCGTTCATATCACGACATATACATTCAATGCGCCTATCTCCTCTAATGAGAAGGCGGATCCACTAGAGTCGTTCATATCACGACATATACATTCAATGCGCCTATCTCCTCTAATGAGAAGGCGGATCCACTAGAGTCGTTCATATCACGACATATACATTCAATGCGCCTATCTCCTCTAATGAGAAGGCGGATCCACTAGAGTCGTTCATATCACGACATATACATTCAATGCGCCTATCTCCTCTAATGAGAAGGCGGATCCACTAGAGTCGTTCATATCACGACATATACATTCAATGCGCCTATCTCCTCTAATGAGAAGGCGGATCCACTAGAGTCGTTCATATCACGACATATACATTCAATGCGCCTATCTCCTCTAATGAGAAGGCGGATCCACTAGAGTCGTTCATATCACGACATATACATTCAATGCGCCTATCTCCTCTAATGAGAAGGCGGATCCACTAGAGTCGTTCATATCACGACATATACATTCAATTCGCCTATCTCCTCCAATGAGAAGGCGGATCCAAGAGAAGCGAGCTACTCGGGGATAGCAAAGGTGCCCCCATTTGTCCGATTGTCGGACTCTGAACCGGAGCTTGAACATCGGGAACCTCAGGTTCGCCACCAGCATCGAAGCTCTCACAGTCCTCCACTGGATCCTCCGAGAACAACTCCCTAGCGGTTTGGTGGCCCCTTCTCTTTGAAGAACGGAGAGAGCCCCTGATGGGACGATCGCGTTCCGCCAGACATGAGCTTTGGAACCAGAAGTTGGCAGGGTCAGCACTAGCACCCCGATACCACCGACAGTACAAGAGCGTGTGGTGTAAATCGCGGTCCTTCGCAGGCAACTCAAAACGAGCTTGAGTACCTCCAGCATGGGTCCAGAACCACCCCCGAGCGCCGTCAACCAGTCCTCCTTCGAAGTGTAGGCGAGGGTTGGCGTTGCCCACATACAATTGATCATACCCAAACTGGCGGGCAAACCTGCAAGGGATGTATGGCTCGAGATAGCATGTGGAGCCTGTTCTCAGAACGTGATACCCTGGTCGAATGTCCACCAACCAGCGAAAGGCACCACGGGAAAGGATTGTGTGGTGATCCGCCGTCGGCGCATCCCTGAGAGATTCTCCATATCCACCCCCGCTGAAGTAAGGAAAAGATCGACGAAAATTATAGTGCCCGAAGTGGGAGAGCGTCTTCCTCGTATCGGGGATGTCCTTGCACTTCCAAGAGCACCTCTCCAAACGCTGGACGAAGGGAACAAACTTGTCTCCCTGAAGCGCTGCCGGGGCACTCATCAAGCATTCGCAGTGATAGACGAACCATGCCACCAAGTAGGTATACGGTAGCCCCACCCTAGGATTGGGGGTTCTGATAACTTCTCCTTCCCCCTCGTCGAGGACCGACACACGGCAGAATTGGCTCGTCAGAGTACGGAGCCCCCGATGGATGCACGCTATCGTCGCCGATACCAGGGAATAAGACTTCCCGTGAGCCAGGCAAACCGCCGGATACACGACCTCTATAGGAAGAGCCTCGAAGGAGTGAGTGGGGATTACGCACCTCTTCAGCCATAACATGAGGTACCCCGCGAGCAGCGCCTTCCCCGAAATGAGAAACTTCGCCTGATGATGGAATGAGTGAAGGACCGTACCAGCCTTAAATCCGCCCTCGTCGCGGTCAAGAGTAATGGTGCTTCCTTCTTTAGCTGTCCTCGCCTCCACTTCGGGCTGGTCGCACGCGCCTAACGGGAGAGCGGGCTTCCCCTTGACATCGTTCCCAGGGAACAGATAATCAGCCCAATTCTTGTGGCTAATCCCTGGGGTCTTCTTCCTCTTCCCCTTATGATCCGAGGCCCCTAAGGTACTGAGGCATATGTGGAAGTGACAGAGTAACTCCCACAGAGTTTCAACCGCCAGAGGGGAATTGTCCGACAGCTGATCGATCTCATCTTGATCAGGGACGTATTCCTCATAAGGGAAGTCTCCCAGAGGTAGCCCTGACACGTCGTGCATCTCGAAGGGGGTGATACCAAGCTCACCATTGGGAGTGAAAAACGTGCCGCTTTCCGCACAATACAATTCCAGAATGCTATGGAATTGAGAAGCGTTGATCCGCAGGCCATGTCGAGTGGCTTCGATGGCCACATACAGCTCTGTGCCCTTGAGGTCAGCATTCTCGGCCAAAACATAGTCGGTGATCTTGGACCACCACGTGTCACTGCCAGGTGCAGAGTAAACCCACCCCGGGGCTCTAAAGTCCTTCGGGGGAAAGCTTCCACCGACTCGGAAGAAGCGGTGACGGAAAGTCTCCGCCACCGCTGTCGATTCCCCCACGGGCGGTTCAGCAGACACTAAGCCAGGGCGCAGACCCGTCACGCGCTTACATGAGCTCTCCACTCCATACCCAGCCGTAGAACCCGTAAAGACGCCACAAGTGACCCCGTCCTGAGTGGGGGTCAAATCCCAGTTCATCGTCCGAGGAATCGCGAGGGACCGCAGCTCAACAATCGAAAACCCTCTCGGCATGCTGGGGAGGTAATAATGGGTCCCCTCTACCGTGCGGAACCACCGGCTCTCTTTGAGCAACAGGGCAGAAGGGTCGGTCATGGAGTCGCCGAACAGAAATTGAGGTTTCGGCAGCTCTGCCCTGGCCTCATCTGTCAGCGCCGCATTGGTCGTCAGCTCGCGCAGGGTCAAGTGATGACCATCCGTGACCCTCTGTACCAGACCATGCAGCTTATCAGCAGTGAACAAGGGTACTGGAGCCAACGAGGGAAAACGAGAAGGGGCCGTGTAGCTCTTAGCCCCGACGTGGCCAACGGCCACACCCTCCGGGAAAGCCTCATCAGGGAAGGTCGCTGCAACAAGAAATAGAAAGTCAATTGAGACAAAATCCGCTGTAGAGGTGAAATCGCCCATCGAACATAGGAAGGCGAAATCGCCTATCGAAAGGGGGAACCCACTTCGAACGAGGTCTGTCCCTACGGACTACACTCCCCTCTAATGGGAAGGGCCGAACTCGCCTTACGAAAAAGGGGTTCGTCTCCTCCCCACTGGAGAATTCGCCCGCGGGGACAGTACTCATCCTCTAAAGGCAAAATAGGGCAAACTTTGCCCCAAATCGGGGAAATAAGCAACACTCATCTCCCTAAATCCGACGCCTAAGGCCTGCAAGGGATCGCCCAACGAATCCATCAACGTACCTGGGCACGACTCCAGAGCACCAGCAGGCATGCCGGCAGAGAGACGGTCGGAGTAACGTCCGGGGCCTGCACCCCTCACTTTACACCTCTTGGATTTCGGAGCCATTGTGAGAGGAAGCGGGAATTCTTTCCTTGGATGTTCCCTTTCAAGATTTGAAAGCACGGTAACTCCCAATGGAGGAAAACGGCTGATTTAGAAGGGCGGAGTTGCCCACGTGGCCACGACTGCCCTCGAAAGGCGAAAACCCTAACGGACAGGAAACGGGGCCACGATCAAATTCGACGGCCCAGATCACCCTCAGTGCATCGAAGGGACCGAGATTAGCGTTTGAATCCGACGGTTGAGTCCGAGAACCACGGCCACGATACGTCGCAGGGCGAAACGCATGAAGATCGTGCTGTCAAGTCACGATCGCCACGATCCAATGTCTTAGCTGGGAAGCACGAGGCTCTATCAGCAGACACGTGGCTCATCTCCCGTCAGATCCGGTTCCGCCTACAAAAGGAAGGGTTTCGCCTGCAAATACTGGGCATAACCCCACGAGTCGCGCGAAAATTGGCTCTCAAAAACTAATTTCGCCTTGACGATGCATTCGCCCTCAAAGGTAAAATTACGAACAAAGCCAAAAGAATGACCTTGCTTAAACGGTTGAAACCCACGCCCCAGATGGCTAAGGGTTAGAGCAGAAATCTTAGCATTAAGCCTAAGAGAAACTGTTCGACAACTCATCATACTGAGGAGAATAGTATGGCTAGCCCGATTCAAACGGTAATCGGTAAAGGCACATCAAACCCGTTGATAGCTGAGGATTTGCTAAAAATCCTAAGAGAAATCGAAGGCACTTGCTTCGCCAACAATTTCTTCATTCAAAGTATTCCAGACCACACGCAAGCCAGTTCAGGTCTGAAAACTTTGAAGGGGGTCTTGTAGACGGTAAAAAATACCTCTATGGGTCTACAGGAAATTTGCCTACGAGAAGAGTTCGCACGCCCAGTTCTCTGGCACGGACCTAAACCGCGTAGACGTCGACTGTACTCAAGTCCAGGTTCGCCTAACGGTCGACTCGCCAGCATGAGTCAGGGTCGATCAGGATGGCGGAAATTCGCTCTTCGCTCAACTCGCCTGCCCGAGTTCGGAGTCGAATCCGCCAGCAAGCCCCAAAACCGTCAGTACAGCTGGGTATCCACTACCCCACGTGCTGAGATGGACCTTCCCATCTCTCTCGACCCGAAGGGAGAGAGAGCACAGTACCCCAGGACCGTCAAACGGCCGCTCGCAGTGCGCACAGCGCGAAGGGACTGGACAGGTGTCGAGTCAACCTGAGCATTCATAAATGCGACTCACCTCGGATGTCTGAGCCAAGAGCTGGATCCGCCGGCACTCGGCAAGCTGGCTAGACCCACTCGAGTACTGTACACCTACTTCACCGCCTCTCCTGACCGGAAAGGAGAAAGCGTCGTGCTCAAAGCACGCCGGGCGGTCACGCACAGTACAAGTGATCGGACAGACACTTCATCGATCTGCGAACTCATAAATGCGGTTCATTAATGCTGGTCAAATCCACTCGGATAGCAGTCGTTTGTTGCCTCACATACTAGAATGGGCCTTCCCATCGTAGGTGACAGGACATAGAACACAATCCCTGGAATGACCGTTCATGGTATCGAGGAACGGCGAGACGTCTCTGAAGAGGATGGGGTCACATCCCACAATTCAAGGAGAAGTCAAGCTGTCCTTCTTTCATTTAAAAACCCCTTCCAGCACGATGGAAGAGAGGTCGCAAAACTTGGAGAAAAAAGAGTTGAGACCAAGCTGTTAGCAAATCCTTGCATTACAGCACTGCTGCCTAGTTCCGGGCTCCGATCGCCGACGAACCAAGCAGACCCGAACTCCATTGCCCCGAGCTTCTACTGCGAACTGAAGCTCTCCAGCAACCTCATTCAAACGGTCCAAGGGAAGCAGACTCGACCCGACCATCGAGCGAAGCGTCCTATAGCCACCTAAAGTCCCCACACAAAAACAAAGAGGGCCTTCCCTCTGCTTCTGTTGTAAACATTTGATTTGTTAGTTTGTAATAAGCTTTCTTATAAATACAAACGAAACTCCTTTCTTCGGAAGAATCAAATTTTCACCCTACAAAGACCTCGAGAGCAAAATCAATGCTCTGATGTCTACTTGAGAGCTGAAGAAGACCGGCATTCCGTGTC
Source organism: Asparagus officinalis (assembly GCF_001876935.1). Classification (NCBI taxonomy): domain Eukaryota; kingdom Viridiplantae; phylum Streptophyta; class Magnoliopsida; order Asparagales; family Asparagaceae; genus Asparagus; species Asparagus officinalis. Next base: position 62,832,336 of record NC_033802.1, read on the forward strand.
CCTACCCGAGAGAGTGGGAGTCGATCCCGTACCTGGCGAAGTTCAACCTGATCAACTTTACGCTGTTCGATGGGAAGGGCTCGCTCACTCAACATCTGATCTACTTCAAGTCCCACTTGGGCATAGTCTCCGGTAATGAAGCCTTGATGGTTCGGTCATTCGTTGGCACCCTTCACGGGCCCACCTTCGATTGGTACCACCGTCTCAAGCCTGAAGCATCAATAGCTGAGATGACCTGGAAAACATGTTCCTTGCTTACTTTTTTGATGATGACGCCGAGGTGTCAATCAGGACACTCTTCGATGAGAAATAGGAAGATGACGAGACGGTCGACGACTTCGTCAAGCGCTTTTGAAATAAGGTGATGAACTGCCGAGATCTAATCACAGAGGACTTCATCCTCCAAATATACCACAACAACTTCTCTTTGGACGTGTTGGAAGTTATGGGAGTAGCACCGTCTAATACCTGGAAAGAGTTGAAAGTGCGCGGAGGGCAGACCGAACGCTTCCTCAGAAGGAAGAAAGCCAAAAGAAGCCAACCAACGGCTAACCCTCCAAACTCAAGCTTCGTCTCCTGTAGTAAGGGGAAGACACCTGCTATTGATGCTAATCAGACATCACAACAGCAATCCTAGAGACAGCAAAAGACTTCGGGTCCAAAAATCCAAAAAGAGTACTCCTTCAAGGACGAAGACGTTCTAGGCATCTTCGAATCCCTCCTTGAGAGTAACATGATCAAGCTACCACCTATCGCAAATCAGGAGGAAGCTAATAATACTACAGATCCAAAGTACTGTACGTACCACAGGAGGATCATTCATCCCACCAATGCTTGCTTCATTCTTAAGAATAGCATCTAAACCCTGGTTGAAGCTGGCGTCATAACGCTAAATTAAGCCAAATGAAGACTCCGACAAGTATAAGAGTATAAACTGCTCCTTCCGACACTTCGAAGAGTTTATGAGTATAAACTACTTCTCAATACTCTAACATGTATATAAGTCTAAACTATTTCCTAATTTTAATAGGAAGTTCCTGGAAGAATATTATATGTGATATTCTTAAGGATAATCTGATCATTCAGTTGTGTATAATGTTAGACCTAGTTTAACAAAGAAAGCTGGGGGTGGATGTAACGGGAAGTTCCTGAAAGAATGTTATATGTTGTGTTCTTAGGGATAACCAGGTCGCTACAAAAATAGGATGAATAAGAAACTCTCACTTGGACTCTAAATGCTGGGAGCAATTCCACCAGCTTCCGAGCACTCTTTTGCTGAGATGAGAGTTGATCACATCGTTAGATCAATCTTCCCTCATAAAAACACTCCCACTGGTGTTGACGATTCATAGTTCTCCATCACAAAGTCCCTCACTAATCAAATTAATTGACAGTGGGTCCACTAAATTTTTTTCTGGTTTCATCCATTCAAACTCACACTGTGTCTGTGTACTCAACACTCCAATTGTCAGAGTTCGGACATAATGCTTGGAATTTGAATCTGCCCATCCTCGACAATTATCAAACCCCTTCATGTTAAGTCTTTATCACTCGACACCAAGAACACCCACTGAGTGATCGGTACAAGTCAACACTCCTAATGTGATTTGTACTCTCACTCTCACTGTATACTTGGACAAACCTTCTTACAGTTAGGACCACAACCAAAATCTCATATCGATTCCTTCCATGAATGAGAGGTCCATGAATCGAACAATCAAACCTTTAAATAGTTAGGATCGCTCAAACCCTCCCACCCATTTGGTCAAACCTTCCTACAGTTAGGGCCAAAGCCAAAATCTCCTATCGATTCCTTCCATGAATGAGAGGTCCAGTTTCAAATCGAATGATTAAACCTTCCTATAGTTAGGGCCACCTCAAACTCCTGCTTGGTCAAACCTTCCTACAGTTAGGGCCAAAACCACAATTCACTCTCAATAAATAAGAAATTCACCTTTAGTTCGGTAAACAAACCTTCCGACAGTTAGGATTATCCGAATCTTTTCGATTCTCGGAGTGGAGATCCCACTCTTAGTTTCACTCTTCAGATTCTAAAAGTGGAGATCCCACTTTGAGTTTCTTTTGTAGCTGGAGATAGAATATAAAGTTCTTCCTCTCCAGCATCGGGTTCGTCTTTGCCCCAAGAGAAGATGCTACTTTTCAACTCCCAAAATCTACGCCTAACACGCGTTGCTGGTTTAGTCTTTCACCAATTGAAAAAGACACCAGAATCCAAGTCTGGAGAATTTTATCCTGAAGCCTAAGTAGGGATAAGTCAACGCCTAATACACATTGCCGGTTTAGTCTTTCACCGATTAAAAAAGATACCAGAATCTAAGTCTAGGGAATTTTATCCCGAAGTCTAAGTAGGGATAAGTTAACACCTAACACGCGTTGCCAATTTAGTCTTTCACCGATTGAAGAAGACACCAAAATTTAAGTCTGAGGACTTTTATCCCGATGCCTAAGTAGGGATAAGTCGGTGCCTAACATGCGTTGCCGATTAATCTTTGACCGTAAAAAAGACAAAAGCCCACATATTCGATATTATGACAGACCGTTATTAATAACGCCAAAATCCGCGCCTTACACACGCGGGAAACTTTATCTCGACTCCTAAATAGAGATAAGCCTACGCCTAATACGTGTTGCCAGTTTAGTCTTTCACCGATTGAAAAAAACACCAGAATCTAAGTTTGTGGACTTTTATCCCGAAGCCTAAGTAGGGATAAGTCAGCGTCTAACACGCGTTACCGTTTAATTCTTGACCGTAAAAAGAAAAAACCCACATATTCGACATTATGGCAAGCCGTTATTAATAACGCTAAAATCCACACCTCACATGTACGGGGAATTTTATCATGAATCCTAAGTAAGGATGAGTCAACGCCTAATATGCGTTGTCGAGTAGTCTATTCCCATGATAAAAATAAAGTCTATGTATTCAAAATCATAGCACAAAGTCTAAGAGAATTAGCTCTCTTAGCACAATATCACATGTGAAACGGGTTTTAATAATTCACATTCTAGCCCGACTCAAAAGGTAGTCGGTAAAGGTACATCAAATCCGTTGATGACTGATGATTGGCCAAAAATCCTAAGTCTACATCTAACACACGGCGCCGGATAGTCTATTCCCATAAGAAAGACGAAGTCTACATATTCAATATCATAGTATTAAAAGAGTTAACTCTTTTAGCACAACGTTACATGTAAAACGGACTTATACAATCTACATGCTAGCCCGACTCAAACGATAGTCGGTAAAGGCTCATCAAGCCCGTTGATAGCTGAGGGTTTGCTAAAAATCCTATAAATGTGAGAGTCATTGACACATCAGCTCTATTAGTTGGTCTCGTGACTTAAGAATCCGATAATTTCAAGATAAGATCCATACATATAGATGAATCAGTTTTAATAGTTGGTCCTGTAGCCTCATCATTTGGGATCGTCATGCTCCAATACCTTAATAGCTTAAATTGTGTATACTCCAGCAAACGTATGAGTATAAACTGTGTTAATGGCGATCGATGTGAAACCCTAAGGTCAACGCCGATCAACGTGTAGCCCTAGGTCAATGCAGTCAACGCGTTACGATGAAAGTCAACACCGATCGATGCGAAACTCTAAGGTTAACCCCGGTCAATGCCAATTAACACGTTGTGATGAAAGTCAACGCAAATTGAAGCTAAACCCAAGGTCAATGCCAATCAGCGCGTTGCGATGAAAAGTCAACACCGGACGATCTGAAACCCTAAGGTCAACGCCGGTCAACGTGTAACCCTAGGTCAACGCCGATCAATGTGTTACGATGAAAGTCAACGCCTGGCGTCGAAACCTTAAGGTCAACGCCGATCAACATATTGCTTACTGATTGCCAGGTTGTTTAGTTGTTGACTTAGAAAGTCCTAGTCCACCGGTTACTTAGTCCTAGTCTGCCTACGCCTGTAGCCTCTGACGAAGGTGATTCTCCCACAACAGCTTATGCTGATTTTGATGCACCAAGCAAGAAAAAAAACGGATGCAGCAAGAAAGGAGTTGCGTGTTCTAACGCGCAACGGCTTTCGCGTCTTGCTTGTTCCCCTCTTGTACAGGTAGGTTTTGACCGCTTTTTTAACGCGTAACCCTAGTTCAACACCGGTCAACACGTTGTGATGAAAGTCAACGCCTGGCGACCTAAAACCCTAAGGTCAACGTCGGTCAACGCGTAACCCTAGGTCAACGCCGGTCAACGTGTTGTGATGAAAAGTCAACACCAGGCGATCTGAAACCCTAAGGTCAACACCGGTCAATGCATAACCCTAAGTCAATATATTGTGACAGAGATAGTCAGTTCTAAGTCAACTCGATGACACAAGCCAAAATCAACTCACCAGTTTTTAATTCGAGACTTCGACGATGGCCAGACGATAAACACAGTGTCGGAAGAATTTTAGCTATTCGTTAAAATATTGAATAGACTAAAAATCAAAGGAGTCAAGAGTCAGAGCTAACTATAGGTCTTTTTACACTGACTGAAGGTTGGACCGATCACATCCAAAGTATTTCAGGGTCCTCTATAAAAGAAACGAGACTGAAACACTTTGGAGGGGGTATCTCTAGGAGTAAAAAATCACCTATAGGTCCCCGTACGCGGCTCGAGACAGAGAGAAGATGATGAACATTGATATCCGAGTCACAAAAGCTCATTTGATGATGACAAGTGCATGAAGTGAATCAACGAACCACACAAAGCAATGAAACTTTGGAATAACGGAAACACGAATGGATCGAGAGCTACGCGTTGCTTACGAAAGACAAAGTGCCCCTCCTGTCCTGTTTACTCCACATATGATTCAATCATGAAAGCTCATAGATCTCCTCGTCAGCTTTCCGATGCATTTTGAATCGCGTGATTCCGAGTTCGGATGACGAAGATACGGTAAAAACGGACAGAACACGTGGAACAATACTCCAGACCTCAGCGAGACACCCATAGGTGTCTCGGCCAAGGCTTGGCCGAGACACCCACGGGTGTCCGCAGCCCCAAAAACAGTTTTTAGCAGATTTAAGCTATTTTTCGATCGTTAACCGTCTGGATTTGTTTTAACTGATAAAATATCATCCAAGAACGTGGTTAAGTGGTTATAACTAAAGATAAGAGTGAATCAGTCGTTCTTATCCAAAAACAGGGTTCTTAAAGCCTATAAATACAGCCCAAGGGCCTTTATTTTTTTAGATCTAGAATTCTTGAGCATCGGCGAAGCCCTATTGAATTGAAGACTAAAGGAGCACAAATTTTAGAAGAGAGGAGGAGATCGGATCGAGTTCGTCAGCATAAAGAAGAGGAGATCGTCAGATCTACAGTTCCCGATTCCTTCCATTGAGATTGCCCCGTTGTGGTGATCTCGAGAAGAGTGATTATCTCGCTGTTACCGAGATAATTGCTTCGATTTTTCTTAATTTCTTCGTGAATCAACAAAGCTCCGGATCTGATCTGATCGTTTGGTAATCCACGGATATCAACATCCTCATCACAGGTCAAGATCCCATACAAGCAGTGGAGAATAAACGTCCATTGCGTTTGTTGAAAGGAAAGTTGTAATTTTTGTTTTTATTATGTAAGAGTCTTATAAAAAAACTATATTTTTTTGTTTTCATGGTAACGACTGAAGTTGTAATGAATGCATCAATGAAGACATCAACTTTCTCCCCAAACAATAAGGTCAATTTGATTCATGTTAAATCTAATTTAATTTCTTTTAAGTCTAATTTTAATCCAATTTATTGTTAAGTCCAATTTAGTTCATGTTAAGTCCAGTTTGGTTCATGTTAAGTCTAGTTTGATTCATGTTAAATCCAGTTTGGTTCGTGTTAAGTTCAGTTTGGTTCGTGTTAAATCAAGTTTAAATTGTTTTTAGTCTAATTTTTAAAAAATTTTAAGTCTAATTTAAATCTTGTTAAGTCTAATTTAAATCATTTTAAGTCTAATTTAAATTGTACTTAACATGGAATTAGACTTAAAATAAAATAAAATAGACTTAACATGGATTATATGTTAAGTCCAATTCGGTTCATGTTAAGTCTAATTCGGTTTATGTTAAGTCCAATTTAATTATGTTAAGTCCAATTCGGTTCATGTTAAGTCCAATTTAAATTATGTTAAGTCTAATTCGGTTTATGTTAAGTACAATTTAGTTAAGTCCAATTCGGCTTATATTAAGTCCAATTTATATCATGTTAAGTCTAATTCAACTTGTTTTAAGTCTAATTTTATGTTACATCCAATTTAGTTCATGTTAAGTCTAATTTTATTTTTTTAAGTCTAATTTAAATAATGTTATGTCTAATTCAACTTGTTTCAAATCTAAAAACTAGTTGAATTAGATTTAACATTAATCACGTTAACTCTAATTCAACTTATTTTAAGTTTAATTTCATATTAAGTCAAATATCCTTAACAACAAACCATTATCCTTAACAATGAATATTCTAAAAATATTATGATTGTAGGAGTTTGAACCCCTAACCTCTTATCCAAACTCCCAAACTATTATCCTTAACAACGAATATTCTAAAAAAATTGTGGCTGGAGGGGGTTGAACCCCTAACCTCTTGTCCAAACTCCCAAACTTTACCACTAGGCCAAGTGACCCAAAGTATTCATTCCACTCAAAATATATATACATATATATCCCAACGTGTAACCTTCACAACTAACCCGTAACTTTAACAACCGACCCATAACCTTAAAAAACTGACCCGTAACCTTAACAACCGATCCATAACCTTAACAACTGACCTATAACATTAGCAATTAACCCGTAACCTTAACAATTAACCCGTAACCTTAACAATCTCCCAATACAAATAAAAATAATTAGTTTCCTCATCAACAACGAAAATAATAAAAAACAAAAATAATAAAATAACAATCCCCTTCAATCATTCCAACATCATCACAGTAACATCATGATAGAGAGAGAGAGAGAGAGAGAAGGGATCCATAACCTTAACAATTAATCCGTAACTTTAACAATCTTCTAATATAAACAGTTAGTTCCCCTCATCAACAACGAAAATAATAAAAAACTAAAATAATAAAATAATCCACATTAATCATTTTAACTATCATCTCAATGCATCATGATAAAAAGAGAGAGAGTGAGAGAAGAGTATTATGGTCTTCACATATTTTAAACCCTTGGGTTTTGTATTTTGGGGGTTCAGAGAACAAAATCTTTATTTTTGGGGGGTAAAGCACCGTTGACAAAGTCTTGGGGCCGGGGAGTACGTTTTCTTTGCTTTTGGGGGCTGGAAGCATTTTCCCCTTATTTTTTGTTATTATTCTTACTTTTGTAGCTAGTTATTATTTTTCTTGTATTTTTATTCTCTTTCTTTCATGCTCTCTAGTTTAGATTTTATCTTTTTTAATTTCGAAAATGCGAAACTAAAATTTTGTAGGAATTCTAGAATTGTATGAAAATAGTTTGAATTCTTTTAGTATTTGTGGATTGCTCTCTTGGGCTTAAAATGATCATGGTTAGGATAATTAATTAGAGAGCTAATTGCTAGAGGAAGAATTTGATAATCTATGCTTATCTTGAGTGGTTTGATAGATTATGCTTATTAATTCTAGAATTACTATCTAAATTTTGTTCTTTTCATGAATGTTGATTTTACTTAGATGATAATTTGATAGGTTATGCTTTACTTAAGTGGTTTGATAGTCTATGCTTAGTAAATCTAAAATAAAATGTGATAAAAAGAGAATAGTTCATAAATCCTAAATGTATTCAGCCAGTAAATTTTAATTATAGATTCCTCATTTCTCTGCTTAATTTCCTCTATCTTTTACTTATTGTGATTTTTCTCTTTATTCTTGATTTTCCTTTATTTATTTTTTTGATTTTATTTTTCTCTAATTTCTTCATCTTTCTTACTCCCCTCTTAATCTAGTTTTGTTTTATTTGCAAATAATCATTCTTTCATCATGTCCCTCCACATTCACATTATCACTCTTAATTGTCCACACACAACTTAGGAACCAATTTGGATTATTTCCTACAATACATTCCTCATGTGATCGACATCTTTTTATACTATAACTTGATATATAGTTGTGTACTTGCAACCTTGTTTTATTTACTCCCTATCAACAGCAAATATACTTGACGTATTACTCTTTTGAAAATAATTTTGTACTCATTTTTATGCTGTCTTCGTACTCATTTCGAGGCATATGATGCTCTATATGTATTATCAAAATTTCTAAGTAAGAAGAGGTTAAAAAACTTAGTGTTAATCTCATTGGAAAAGTTTCAAGTATAACCGCGTGAAAATCGTTAAATTAACTCTTTGTATCTTTGTACTCGGTTCTTTGTACTCAAGTATAACCGCGTGAAAATCGTCGGTCTCTGATTACATTTTCCATTTTGTTGATAACAATCACAATGATAACAATGATGATAAAAAATGGTAAAAACATAATAACCTGCTACATATTTTTCTCTCTCTCTGTTCTCTTTCTTTCCAGAAACAACATATACATCCCGTCTCATCTTCTCAAACTTTTCTCTTCAGCGTCTCGACATGTTTTCGGCCACCATTACGAGTTCAAAAAACACAAAGATCCTTTCATGTCATGCACTGATGAATCGCTCAACGTGTAACATAGTTCAATGAATCCTCAACATTTGCATCTGTCAACTCTCTGCACATAAGGCCCAAGACAAATTGAAGACACGTGGACCACAAATTATGGTCAAACCTTTAATGTGATGATGATATAGACCAATCATCAAACTCTGCTGTCAGAATGTGGGTCCCTCGAAGCCCGGGCTCCACTGGCCGATGGTTACTGCCGAGCTGTTGGCTGGTTGAGGAACAATTGTGCAAGGAGATGTCCATAAGAGTGGGCAGACGTAGAAGATAATTTTAAGAGTAAACTTCACAGAACTACCCTTAAGTTTGACTGTTCTTGCAAAATACCAAAAAAGATACTACAGATGAAATTTCATGATGTGTTATTGAGCAATACAGTCTGAAATGTTAGCTGACGATGTTAAGTTCGAGATTGATGCCATTCTTTTTCCCCCTCTTTTTGAGTAACAAGATTGATGCGCGTCATTTCGTGGGCCATTTTGTATAAACTTTAAAGAAATTTGTGTCTGTTTAAGTTTCAGTTGTAAATAATGCCAGGGACAAACACTGCGTGCTATGGCCACCTCAATTTAGGCCAGATAAAGATGGCTCCTCTTAAAACTGGGTCCAAGACTACAGTACTGGTTCAATTTGGTTCTCTACTGAGCAAAAGGTAGGCATGAAGTCAATTTCCTCAACTTTTTGCTGAAACAACCAACTACTTTAATTTGGTTAATTCTTCTTCCCTAGAAATTAATGTCTCAGTTGCTCGAATGAAACGTGTCGTCGAATATCTTATAGGACTACATCATCCACATCTCTTCTTCAAAGTAACCTCAAACTTTGTCAAAACTAACTAGCATGTTCAAACTAATCTTTTAAAGGAATGCTCAACTTGTATCATAGTCTCATATCGTGGTCACATCAATTTGAAGAACTGCCCCCCTCCTATATGCATGGATTAGACAACGTGAGCTTCATTTGTCATGTTCACATTTATCCAACCAAAGACAAAACCAACCTCCAATTTCATCGTAATGAGTTGCTTCCAAGTTATAACCGCACCTGAAAAAAATGGTCACTAAAAGTTAATATTCGATACATATATATTTTTTAATACATATAAAAAACATGAAATTTTGTCGGCAAAAATCATTCTACATTCTTTTCCTATCGATCTGCTACATATCCAATTTTACTCTTTCCACCATGGGACTAAGATCATCATCTTATGCCTTTTGCTAAATGGAGGTGAGGCACTCTACAAGTAACAAAACAGAAAATTACTTTGGCTAAGGGTACATAATAAGAGTTCTTGCATATATACCCCTCAAATCTTCAATATTTATAAATATATGTACCTTACAATCTTGGTATTTGAAAAATTAACACTCCACCTCAACAATTTTGGTTAATTTATGAATAGGGCAATGTCAAAATTTCCAATAATATCCAATACGTTTGCAATAATTTCCATTTAAAAACTAAAATTGCTCAGTCGGATGGGGTAGCAAAAAATAATGTGAGAAAATTGGAGGATAGTTTTATAAATATCAAGACTTGAGGGATAGTTTTCCAAATATAAAAGATTTGAGGGGTATGTATGCAAAAACCCCAAAATTATATTCTCAGAGAGGGTGGGGAGGTGTTTGGGGTCGTAGCGCCTAGAGCCACTCCAACATGGGTGCATCAATCAATCTATATCAAGTGACAAGCTAGACCATGCCTTGGGCAGGAGGGATAAGGACGCCATCCAGCCTTAACGTCCAGCTAACAACTTCTTGTGGGCCAAGAGATAGCCACACTGCTGTCCGTGCACCGCTGCTCTTTCCCCTCCCTGGCCTCAGCCAAGCATCACCTACTGGGCCCGCCCCATTCTCAGATCCCCCGACATGCAATACGCCCTTCAATGTCACCCCCCCCCCCTGCCGAGACACCCTGAAGTGTCTCGACACCTCGGGATGTCTCGGGCGCGATCGGAGCGGGCGTGTTGTTTTCGTTTTGGACCATGTTTCCTTGATATAAATAGGAACTTCGTTTCTAGAGTTTTTTGACAAAGAAGAGGGGACTGTCATCAACGAAAAGAGAGTTTTTTCAGATCTAAAAAAAATATGAGATCTTGAGGAGAGAAAAGAGAGAGTGTTTGGAGAGATTGTACAGGTAAGATGTCATCTTCTCTTGGGTAAAATCAAAGCCTCATATTTGGGATGAGCTTGTGGGTTGTATAAGTCGTCGGTGCTCTCCATCATAGTGGAATCTCCCTTCTCTCCCTGTTAGTCTAAGGTGTAGACCCAAAGTCGAGACAAGAGCTGGAATCAAAACGACAAGAAACAAGCAAACAGATCCACGGTCGACCGCGGCGGTCAACCGCGAACGTGCACAAGAGTTGGGAGGAGCTGAAGCTGAAGGCGGTCGACCGTGCTAACCCTGTAGGATTTTTGGTCTCGGGTTTTTTGGTTCGGTCGACCGTCGCGGTCGACCGCTCAACTCTTTGGAATCTGAGGAGCTTCTGTCGTTTGGCACGGTCGACCGCCGTGGTCGACCGCCACGGTCGACCGCGAGACCTGCACGGTCGACCGCGACGCAGTCAAACAGTTTCCTAAACTGTTTTAGATTCTGTTTTCTCCAGGACTCTATATATACCTTAAACGGTTTTAGGGTTGTAACAACACGAAAAAAAAAGCTTTTTGACTACAGAAAGAGAGAGAATCTCAGAGAGATTAAACCCTAGTTTGAGAGCTTGTAATTCTTCTTCAATTAATAAAGAGATTATGTGGTGTGGCTCCTTAGGACGTAGGCACGTTGCCGAACCTCGTTAAATCTGTGTGTTCGTTTCCTTTACTATTTTTGCAAGGTTAGATCTTTATTTGTGATATTATTCCTACTTTCCTACTTTCAACACAAGGTCCGAAAGGGTAAGGGTTCGATTGATTGTTTCGAATCCCCAACAACCGGTATCAGAGCTTCGTTCAGCAGCCATGGCAGAGGAAAACAAATCAAAGATCGAGAAGTTTGATGGTTCAGACTTCGCCTACTGGAAGTCACAGATGGAGGACTATCTGTACCAGAAGGACTTGTATCGCCCATTGATGGGCAAGGAAAAAGGAAAGAAGAAGGAGGAGTCAGATGGTGGTTGGGAGATACTGGATAGGAAGGCTCTAGGGTAAATCCGGTTGTCGCTCGCCAAATCAGTAGCCCACAATATTCTGAAGGAGAAGATGACGGTGGGGCTTATGGAAGCGCTCGCGAAGATGTACGAGCAACCGTCGGCAGCAAACAAGGTGCATCTAGTCAAAACTCTTTTCAACCTCAAGATGGCAGAAGGATGGTCCTTCACGATGCATCTCAGCGAGTTCAACATGATTGTTGATCAGCTTATCTCCGTGGACATCACGTTTGATAACGAAGTGCATGCCCTATTGTTACTATCGCAGTTGCCGGATAGTTGGGCAGGTTGTGTGATGGCAATCAGCAATTCGGCGGGGAAGGAGAAGTTGAAGCTGAGTGAGGTGGTTAGCATGATTCTATCCGAGGAGGTTAGAAGAAAATTGTTCGAATCAAAAGGTTCAGATTCAGCTCTAAGTTTTGAGCAGAGAGGCAGAAGCCAGAAGAAAGGAAACCAGAACAAGAATCAGTCAAAATCAGTAAAGAAGAGGTCGAACTCGAAGGTTAGGCCTATCAAAGGAAAGTGTTGGAACTACGGTCAGGAGGGCCATATGTCTTCAGTCTGCAAAAGTCCAAAGAAGAATGCGGGTGAGCAGGAGGCTCATATCGTGCAGGATGCCTTGATTCTTGCAATAGACAGCGATTCGGATTCTTGGGTCATCGATTTAGGAGCCTCTTTTCATGCCACTGCTAACAGGAAGCTATTTCAGAATTATATAGCAGTGGACTTTGGAAAAGTATATCTAGGGAATAATGAGCCCTGTAATATTGTTGGAAAGGGTGAAGTACAGATTCAGATGAAGGGCTCTAAGTGGATTTTGAAGAACGTGAGACACGTGCCGAAGCTGAAGAGGAATCTTATTTCGGTGGGACAGCTTGGAGCAGAAGGCTATGTTTCGATATTCACTAGGGATTCGTGGAGGATCTCCAACGGTACGATGATAGTTGCTCGAGGCAACAAACTAGGAACTCTCTAGCTCACCTTACATGCAAGTGACACCCTCGCAATTGTAGCTGGCAAAGAGAGTACAAATCTGTAGCACAACAGGCTAGGGCACAAGAGCGAAAAGAGGATGAAGATTTTGCATTCACAAGGAAAGATAACTGGGATCGACGCCGTGGAAGTCAGGGTTTGTGAAGACTGCATCTTTGGAAAGTAGAAGATGGTTAGTTTTCAGAAGGGTGGAAGGCCACCCAAGGCTCAAAAGTTAGAGTTGATTCATACAGATGTATGAGGTCCAGCCAGTGTGTCTTCTTTTGGCGGTTCGAGATATTATGTCACCTTCATTGACGATCACTAGAGAAAGGTATGGATCTACTTCATGAAGCATAAGTCAGAGGTGTTTGGAATCTTCAAGAAGTGGAAGGCCATGGTGGAGAATGAGACAGATCTGAAGGTGAAGTGTCTGAGATCAGACAATGGTGGGGAATACGAGCTGGAGGAGTTCAAGAGGTTCTATGTTATGAATGACATTCGGTTAGAGAGGACTACTCCAGGGACGCCGCATCAGAACGACATTGCAGAGAGGATGAACAGGACCTTGACAAAGCGTGCTAGGAGCATGCGGTTACATGCAGGTCTGCCTAAGATATTTTGGACGGATGTAGTGCATACAGCAGCCTACCTTATTAATCACGGGCCATCAATTCCATTAGATTTTGGGATTCTAGAGGAGGTTTGGAGTGGCAAGAAGATAAATCTCTCACACTTATGGGTATTTGGTTGCGTGGATTATGTTCATATCAGTGACCATGTTAGGGACAAGCTAGAAGCTAAGTCACAAAAGTGCACATTCATTGTTTACGTCATTAATAAGTTTGGATATCACCTCTGGGATGAGAAGAACAGGAAGATCATCAGAAGCAGGGATGCGATATTCAATGAGGATGTGATGTACAAGAACAAGAAAGATGCCAAGGATAGCCAAAGCAGTGGGAGCAGCATTTCAGATACAGATGGATCTGAGTATATGGATATAGAGGAACTTCCAGACAGTGGATATGATATTTGTTCTGACCATAGAACGGAGGAGGCTCCAGGTGCAGAAGAAACTACCCAGGGTGTGGAGCTTAGGAGGCCATCTAGGGTACCCAAACCAAATTCCAAATATCTTTCATCTCTTGACTACTTATTATTGACAGATATCGGTGAGCCGGAAAGCTATGAAGAGGTAATGCAAGTGAGTGAATCTTAGCAGTGGGAGCATGCGATGCAAAAGGAGATGGATTATCTACTCACTAATGAGACTTAGGAGTTAGCCCAGCTACCTGCAAAGAAGAAGGCCTTACATAACAAATGGGTCTACCGGGTTAAGCAAGAGAGTGATGGAAGCAAGAGATTCAAGATCAGATTAGTAGTAAAGGGGTTTTAATAGCGGGAAGGAGTGGACTACACGGAGATATTTTCTTCTGTTATGAAACTCACAACTATCAGAGTGGTGTTGAGTTTGGTGGTTGCAGAAGACCTCTTTCTTGAACAGTTTGATGTGAAGACTGCCTTTCTTCATGATGACTTGGATGAAGAAATCTACATGAAGCAGCCTGTTGGCTTCATTAAAGAAGGAAAGGAAGAGATGGTGTGCAAGCTTAAGAAGAGCTTACATGGTTTGAAACAGGCTCCGAGACAGTGGTATAAGAAGTTTGATAACTTCATGCAGAACAATAGCTACAGAAGATACAATTCAGATCATTGCTGTTATTTCAAAAGGTTCGAGTCCAGCTTTATTATTTTGTTATTGTATGTTGATGACATGTTGGTAGCAGGATCGTGTTTGAAGGAGATAAACAGTTTGAAGAAGCAGCTAGCAAAGGAATTTGTAATGAATGATCTAGGTGCAGCGAAGCAGATTCCAGGGATGCGAATCAGTAGGGATGAAGCTGAAGGAACATTGAGATTGAGCCAAACTGAATATATTAAGAAGGTACTTTAGAGGTTCAACATGCAGAATGCTAAAGTTGTTAGCGCACCCCTTGGAGGTCAGTTCAAGCTATCTGAGGAGCAATCGCCTAAAACAGATGCAGATAGAGAGTATATGAGCAGGGTGCCATATTCTTCGGCCATTGGGAGTCTCATGTACGCGATGGTTTGCACAAGGCCAGACATCGCCCATGCAGTGAGAATTGTGAGCAGATTTGTAAGCAATCCAGGGAAGCAGCATTGGGAGGCCGTGAAGTGGATAATACGGTACTTGAGAGGGACAACGAACAAACCATTATGTTTCAGAAGGAAGGAGTTGGTACTATAGGGATACGTGGATGCGGACTTCACCGGTGATCATGATACGAGGCGAAGCACCACGGGGTATGTTTATACCTTAGCATCGACAGCAGTGAGCTGGGTCTCACGTCTACAGAAGATTGTGACTTTGTCTACAACTGAGGCTGAGTATGTCATGGTGACTGAAGCAAGTAAGGAGATGATCTGGTTGAATGGGTGCTTGGAAGAGTTGGATCTGAAGCAAGGGAGAGGAGTTCTTTATTATGATAGCCAGAGCGCTATACATCTTGCCAAGAATCCAGTATATCATGCCAGAACGAAGCACATCGACGTCAAATACCATTTTATACGCTCGTTAGTTAAAGACGGAAAGTTGTATTTAATAAAGATTTTAGGGAGTCAAAATTCGGCGGACATGTTGACGAAGGCAGTCACCATTGAGAAACTGGAGTTGTACATAACTTCAATTGGCCTTCACGAGTAGAAGATGAAGGCGGAGCTACACTACGAGGATCGACATGATCGCCAGGATATTATTGATTGAAGAAAGAATTTTTCGGGGGAGAAGATACATGCGAAGAAGGGGATAGTTCGGGTGAACTCACTAGCACTTTGGTCTCCAAGTGAGAGATTGTTAGTCTAAGATGTAGACCCAAAATCAAGATAGGAGCTGGAATCAAAACGACGAGAAAACAAGCAGACAGATCCAAGGTCGACCGCGGCGGTCGACCGCGAATGTGCACAAGAGTTGGGAGGAGCTGAAGTTGAAGGCGGTCGATCGCGCTAACCCTGTAGGATTTTTAGTCTCGGGTTTTTGGTTCGGTCGAACGCCGCGGTTGACCACTCAACTCTCTGGAATCTGAGGAGCTTCTGTCGTTTGGCACGGTCGACCGCCGCGTTCGACCGTCGCGGTCGACCGCGACGTAGTCAAATAGTTTCCTAAACTGTTTTGGATTCTGTTTTCCCTAGGACTCTATATATATCTTAAACATTTTTAGGGTTGTAACAACACGAAAAAAGAGAGCTTTTTGACTGCAGAAAGAGAGAGAATCTCAGAGAGATTAAACCATAGTTTGAGAGCTTATAATTCTTCTTTAATTAATAAAGAGATTGTGTGGTGTGGCTCCCGAGGACGTATGATACGGGTGTATCTTCTCTTCGGAACTTAGCGATCCTCATGGGAGCTTGAGGATAGATGATTCTCATGATAACATGAGAATAGAGGTGTCAAACAGTACAAGGAAACGAAGGAGGAACCGTGGAATGAGACGACGAGCAGAAGAATCGAAGTATCTAGTTTTCAGCCTGTGAGTCGACTCATAACAGTCATGAGTCGACTCATCAAGTTGAGTCGACTCATGACTGTCATGAGTCGACTCATTGCTTGTTTTTTGAGTTTTGTCTAGTTTCTGACAAGTCGACTCATTTCAGTCATGAGTCGACTCATCGATGGTTTCCTGGTTCGTTTGGGTTTCTGTTCACACGAATTCCTATTGGTTTTGGGTCTGGTTATTTACCAAATTGCCATTCACGTTTGTACACCTATATAAATGTTTGTTTTAGAGTTTCTAAACAATCAGAGAGAATCAGATAGATTCAGAGAGAGATTCTAATCTTTGTATTAGGGTTTAGTGAGAATTAAGAGTTTGTTCTCGATTCTAGTGAGATTGTGAGGGAGAGATTATAATCTTTTGTTCTTCATAATCTAGAGAATGTATTTTCCTTCGCCATATACTGAATTGTTCTTGTGTTTCTATCATCCTCTTCTCAACCCACCTTTGATAATTCCGTGATCAAAGGTACTCGCACGGCAACTCGTATCAAGTTGGTATCAGAGCATCAGATCCGGTGAAGGGGCATCCTGTGTATGGTCCTTACTCGATCCTAATACAAGAAGCTTGGCGAGATCCTTATTTCATTAGAAGAAGTCCAGAAATTAAGAAAGGAGAAGATGACTGAAGGGGATCATTCAGCAAGACTTGATGTAATGGAAAAGCAGATCGAGATGATCGGTTCGACACTCAGTCATCTTGTAGGTCTCATTAACAAAGGGGACAAAAAGGAGGAATCTTTTTTGAAGGGTAAGAAGAAACTCATCGAATCCGACGAAGAGAGCGAGAACTCTGATTCAGATGGGGAGGCTGAGATTGTTAAGACTGCTGGACATCAAGGGGGTAAGAATAATTACCAGAATTTGAAGCTTGATTTCAAGGTTGAGATTCCTATTTATGATGGGAGTATCAATGTGGAGAAGCTTGATGATTGGATCGAGCGTATGGAGATGTATTTCACTCTCTACGGATATTCATCCAAGGAGAAGATAGTGTTCGCGACTTTGAAGCTTTCAGGGCATGCGTTGACGTGGTGGAAATCCTACTACAAGCAGGAGAAGAAGGTGGTGTCGTGGAACAAGTTCAAGGAGTTACTGAGGAAACAGTTCTACCCGGTGGGATTCCTTAAAGAATATTGGTACAAGTGGTACGACTTGCGACAAAGGATCAATCAAACCATTCAAGAATACACTACGGAGTTCCAACAACAGGCGATGGTCCTCAATATTATGATAGAGGAATATTCCGTGTTTATGAAGTATATGGCGGGATTGAGCGATCACATCCGAAAGGAGATAAAGTTATTCACGGTCGAGACTATTACAGAGGCGAGCGTGAAGGCCATTACCATTAAGGGCAGGCAAAAGAAGGGCAACGAGGCTAAGGGAGACTCCAAACAGACGGGAGGCGAGTCTAGTGGTTCTCAATCTAATGAGAAGAAGAAGAAGGGTGATCCAGGGAAAGCAGGGCTGATTTGTAGTCACTGTGAGAAGACAGGACATACAGCTGATCGGTGTTGGGAGAAGTATCCTCATCTCAAGCCAAGAGGGTTGAAGAAGATGGAGGAGAAAAGGGCATACATGATAGCTCAAGGTCCAAAAGAAGTCCCGGGGATGACAGAGCCCAACAGCAGTCTCAATCTTATGACGGAGAAGCAGACCACGAAAGAGGACGACGACCCGAGAGAGCAACTCTTTGTTCTTAAGTTGCAAGTGAAGACCAGTTTGGTTGATGCCATTATTGATTCAGGCAGCGAGAAGAATTTGATATCCGAGACATTAGTTTAGAAGCTGGGTCTGAAGACGGTCAAGCATCCGAAGCCCTATCCATTGGGGTGGGTTCAGAAGGAGGAGATCAAGCATCCGAAGCCCTATCCATTGGGGTGGGTTCAGAAGGAGGAGAAACTGAGTGTAGTTGATCAATACACTATCAGATTTGCACTCCACGAGTCGTATATTGACGAGGTCACGTGCGACATCGTTCCATTGGATGTTTGTCAGATTATACTGGGTAATCCGTACTTATGGGATAGATATGCGATCTACAAGAGGCGGGCTCAGAAGTACACCTTCACTAAGGATGGTGTAAAGTTCATATTTCGTTCGGCATTTCTTCCGAAGGAGACAAGCTTGGGGACGGTGACACGAGTGAAGAGACTAGTGAATGCAATCAAGAAGTTTGCCTCGTTATGCATTAGACTTTCAGAAAAGCCATCGACAAAGAATTGCAACTTAGAGCGAACGGTGACTAAGACGAGACGTGGGACGAATGAGTTGTTTCCGATCGGACGTCGAGACCGGATTCCTAGCAAGGCCAGGTGGTACAGAAAAGATGGAGGAGCTCGAGAGTTTCCTCAGCAAAGGTTCTAACTTGAATGGGACTTCATGTTCTTAAAGAGGGGACCCATGATACGGGTATATCTTCTCTTCGGAACTTAGAGATCTTTATGGGAGCTTGAGGATAGATGATTCTCATGATAACATGAGAATAGATGTGTCAAACAGTACAAGGGAACGCAGGAGGAAGCGTGGAACGAGATGACGAGCAGAAGAATTGAAGTATCTAGTTTTTAGCCTGTGAGTCGACTCATAACAGTCATGAGTCGACTCATCAGGTTGAGTCGACTCATGACTGTCATGAGTCGACTCATTGCTGGTTTTTTGAGTTTTGTCCAGTTTATGACAAGTCGACTCATCTCATTCATGAGTCGACTCATCGATGGTTTCCTGGTTTGTTTGGATTTCTGTTCACACGAATTCCTATTGGTTTTGGGTCTGGTTATTTACCAAATTGCCATCCACATTTGTACATCTATATAAAGGATTGTTTTAGGGTTTCTAAACAATCAGAGAGAATCAGATAGATTCAGAAAGAGATTTTAATCTTTGTATTATGGTTTAGTAAGAATTAAGAGTTTGTTCTCGATTCTAGTAAGATTGTGAGGGAGAGATTGTAATCTTTTGTTCTTCATAATCTAGAGAAGGTATTTTCCTTCGCCATATACTGAATTGTTCTTATGTTTCTGTCATCCTCTTCTCAACCCACCTTTGATAATTCCGCGATCAAAGGTGCTCGCACGGCGACTCGTATCAATGTAGGGACGTTGCCGAACCTCGTTAAATCTGTGTGTTCATCTCTTTTACTATTTTTGCAAGGTTAGATCTTTATTTGTGGTATTATTCCTACTTTCCTACTTTTAACACAAGGTCCGGAAGGGTAAAGGTTTGATTGATTGTTTTGAATCCCCAACACCCCCTTCCACGTGGACGTAGACAAGTTTTCCGAACAACGTAAATCTCATATTTTTTACTGTTTTCTACGTTTTGGCTATTGCTTGTGTTGGTCTTCAAAGGGCTTCATTGTTCCTCAATATTTAGATCTTGATTTGATATCGGGAAGAGCACCTCGTTGAGATATTCATTTATGTTCTTGTTTCATATCGAAACTGGAACATCAAGGTTGGCTTGAGTTTTGTGAAAACAAAAGTCAGGACTTTCTCTCGAGTTGATTTTCTTCTGCGATGAGTGGGCGTGTCGGCCTACAATAATTGGTATCAGAACCCTTGTTCAGATTGGGATTGGTAGAGTTTTCGATTTGAGGTGGTGCTTGGTTATTGTGTGGTGCACACAAGATGTTTATTGAAATTCCTGAGAGAAATGAATTTACTAAAACAAGCGGAGAATGGCGTCTACCAGTAAAACAGTTAAAGTTGGAAAGTATGAGATTAAAAAGTTCATTGGGAAGAATAATTTTTCTTATTGGAGGATGCAGATGAAAAATTCGTTGATTTCGCATAAATTATACAAGGCTTTGATAGGAAGAGAAAAGAAGCACAAAGATATGTCTGATGAGGATTGGGAAGAGTTAGATCTTGAAGCATGAGCGTCGATTATCCTATGCCTTGAGAGGGATGTAGCTTTCTTAGTGGATGGAGAGGCAACGGTGGCGGGTGTGTGGTCAAAGTTAGAGAGTACCTTCATGATAAAGAGTCTAACAAATCGGATCTACTTAAAATCCAAATTGTATACTTACAAAATGGAGGAAGGCTCATCAATCCGGGAGTACTTTAACAAGTTTGATAAGATCATATCGGATTTGAAGGACATTGATGTGAAAGTAGAAGACGAGAATCAAGCAATTCTTCTACTTCTTTCTTTACCAAAGTCTTATGAGAACCTGATACAAACATTGATACTTGTAGGTGACAATTTGAAGATGGATAAGACTAGAACGTCGCTTCTAGCGGATAATCTTTGAAAAATTATAACTAGTGACATGGCTACTAGTGGTAATAAGGAGCAAGCACAAGGATTATTTGTAAGAGGAAGGAGCAATGAGCGAGGAAAAGGCAAGTGAGAAAAGTCTAGATCAAAATCAAGACCTCTTACAGGAATATCGTGTTTCAAATATTGTGAGCTTAGGCATTTTAAGGTTGACTATCCTAATAAGAGAGTAGGTGGGAAGAAGAACAACAAGAAAAACAAGAGAAGAGAAGGCAAGGAATAGGCGAGCTATGTCTCGGAGGAAGGGAGCAAAAAAATGCTATTTCGTTACGTGCAGTGAAGATATCTTCAGTAAGTAGATTCTTGATTCGGGTTGCTCTTACCATATGTGCCCAAATAGGAAGTGGTTTACTGCCTCTAGGAGCATTGATGGTGGAACTATATTGATGGGGAATAACCATGCTTGTAAAACTGTGGGGCTTGATGATATTAAAATCAAGATGCATGATAGAGTGGTCAGAACCCTGATGGATGTGAGGTATGTCCCCGACTTGCTGAAGAATCTTATCTCAGTTGGTGCTTTAGACTCTGATGGTTACAAAATAATAACAGAGAATGGAGTAAAGAAGGTTGTTCGATGTTCCTTGGTAGTGATGAAGGGAATTCATCATGGTAACCTATATACTCTCTCGAGTACGACAGTGACAGAAGATGCAACAGTTGGAACTGATGGAAGTGGTAGAGACCCATGTGAGCACACTTGGTTATGACATAGGCAGCTTGGACACATGTCAGAAAAGGGTCTAGATCTTCTAGGTAAGGAAGGTTTGCTGAAGAACATGAAGAAATCTTGCATAGATTTCTGCGAGGATTGTATGTACAGAAAGGTGCACAAGGTTAAGTTCCTAAAAAGCAAGTACAAGAGCAGAGGTAGACTATATGCATACAGATATTTGGGGTCCGGCTCCGACAACTTCCATGGGTGGTTCCAAGTATTTTGTCTCGTTTATAGATGATTATTCCAGGTATGCTTGGGTTTACTTTCTTAAGCATAAGAATGAGGTATTCGAGACATTCAAGAAGTGAAAAGCAATAGTTGAGACAGAACAGGTAAGAAACTGAAGACACTAAGATCTGATAATGGTAAAGAGCATACATAGGGTGCTTTCAAGAAGTTCTGTGATCATGAGGGTGTTGCTCGATACTGGACAGTCAGGTCTACACCATAGCAGAATGGAGTCGCAAAGAGACTGAACCATACACTGTGGGAGAAAGTAGTGAGTATGCGATCATATGCTGGTTTGAGCAAAGAATGATGGGCAAAAGCGGTTGTTACAACTTGTTACATAGTAAATCGTTCTCCACATTCGACATTGGATGGTGATGTACCCTATCGGGTATGGTCAAGGGAGCATGTAGATTATGATAGGCTAAGGATCTTCGAATGTACAGCCTATTACCACATCAACGAGGGAAAGCTTGACGCGAGAGTCAAAAAGGCAATATTCTTGGGGTATGCAGTAGGCGTAAAAGGCTATCGCCTTTGGTAACAGAAACTTCCAAGTTCATGATCAACAGAGATGTTACCTTTGATGATAAATCTATGATAGCTTTATCAAAAACTAGGACGCTCGAGAATGATGGTGTTGAGACTGTTGGGACTTCAAAGTCCTAGGTAATTGACATAGAATCTAAGGACCAACCAGGTTCTAGTCGTGTTCAAGAGGAGGATCATGAAGACACTCGGGAAAGGAGTGATGATGAGCTTGAACAGGAGAAGGTTTAGCAAGAAAATGTACAATCACTATAATAACAGCAGCTCGAAGACAGTTTGGCTTCCACTAGACCAAGGCGAGCATACAAGCAGGTTCAGAAGCTAGAGTCAGATCAGCCTCTGAAGCACTATGGGTAGGTAAATTTGGTTAAGTACGCACTCTCGATGGAGGATGATGAGCTGGTCACCTTCAAAGAAGCTATTTGGGATAGGGATAGTGAGAGTTGGTTGGCTGCGATGGAGAAAGAGATAGAATCTTTCCAGAAGAACCAAACATAGGAGGTAGTCCCATTGCCCATAGGGAGGAAAGATATTGGTTGTAAGAGGGTGTATATGAGAAAGGAGGATCCTTCCGAGCTTGGCGGTACAAGGTAAAAGGCTAGACTAGTGGGTAAAGGGTTTACACAAAGAGATGGTGTGGATTACAATGAGATTTTTTTCTCCAGTAGTGAAACACACGTCTATTCGGGTGCTATTGAGTAATGTTACTCGTGATTATCTTGAACTGGAACAACTCGATGTCAAAATAGCCTTCTTGCACGAAGACTTGGAGGAGGAAATCTATATACATCAGACTGAGGGTTACAAGGTTGAGGATAAGGAGCATCTTGTATGTTGCTTGAAGAAATTACTTTATGAATTGAAACAATCTTCTCAGCAGTGGTACAAGTGATTTGACTTCTTCATACTAAAGCATGGGTTTTCTAGAAGTGATTATGATTGTTGTATTTATATTCGAAAGCTTCGTGAAAGTGATTATATCTATCTTCTTTTGTATGTGGATGACATACTTATTGCTTTAAGAAGCAATGTGGAGATAGATAGGTTGAAATCTCAACTTGGTTAAGAGTTTGAGATGAAGGACATGGGCGCTACTAAAAAAATATAAGGTATGGAGATTAGAAGAGAGTGGGCGAATCAGAGATTATTCTTGAGTCAGAAGGGCTACATTGAGCGGGTTATCGCAAGGTTTATGATGCAAAATGCTAAGTCAGTGGTGACTCCATTAGCTCCACATTTCAGGCTCTCAGATAAATAATCTCCCACTATAGCAGAAGAGAAGACACACATGAAACGTGTACCTTATGCTAGCACAGTTAGCATTTTGATGTACGCAATGGTGTGTACACATCTAAATATTTCACAGGCAGTCAGTGTTATCAGTAGGTTCATGGCGAATTTGGGAAAGGCACATTGGGAAGTAGTGAAATAGGTCCTGAGGTACTTGAAGGGTACGGCTGATATGAGTTTGTGTTTTGGTGGAGATACGTGTCAGATTAATGGGTTTGTAGACTCAGATTATGCGGTCAATCTAGACAGACGACGATCTACTACTGGTTATGTGTTTAGAATATATGGTGCTTCAGTTAGTTGGTGATCGATATTACAGGCTAAAGTGGTATTTTCTACAACAGAGGCAGAGTACACAGCCATGGCAGAGGGAGTGAAGGAAGCATTGTGGTTGTGGGGTCTTCTAGATGATTTAGGGATTGAGCAGGAGCGTGTGAACTTATGATACGATAGCCAGAGTACGATTCATTTGGCTAAGAATCAAATTCATCATGCTCGTACCAAGCATATTAATGTCAGGTATCGTTTTGTGTGGGATGTCATTGAGGAAGGTGATATTTCTCACATGAATGTGCACACAAATGAGAATCCCGCAGACATGTTGATCAAGATAGTGATAGGTAGCTCAGTATTGATTGGACTTGCTTCATATCAACCCATGTTGATCTGCCCAAGAGGGCATTGTCCTTCAGGGCGGTGATGGGGTAAGGTGGAGACTATATGGAGAACAATGTACAAAACTACGATTAGCTTGATCCTGTTCAGAGGGTACGTAGGCAGCCATGGTATAATGGTGCAGCTGATTTTTTGGCCTAGTTTGGTATTTCACATCTCTCTTGTGATGTTCGTGGTGTTCTTCTAGTATTCATCCAAAATTTGAGGTTAATCAAATAATGTACGAGGTGAAGAATTGTGAGCACGAGACACCGCAGGATGTCTTGACGCACGAGATACCCCGAGGTGTCTCGGCACCCGCCGAGACACCCTGAAGTGTCTCGGCACCCGAGACACCTTGAGGTGTCTCCAACACAACCGGAGCAGGTGGGTTGTTTTCGTTTTGAACCCTGTTTCCTTGATATAAATAGAACTTCGTTCCTAGAGGTTTTTGGTAGAGAAGAGGGGGATGTCATCAATGGAAAAGAGAGAGTTTTTTTCAGATCTGATAAAAGGTGAGATCTTGAGGAGAGAAAAGAGAGAATGCTTGGAAAGATTATACAAGAAAGAGGTCATCTTCTCTTGGGTAAAATCAAAGCCTCATCTTTGGGACGAGTTTGTGGGTTGCGCAAGTCGTTGGTATTCTCCGTCATAGTGGAATCTCTCTTCTCCCCCCTTCCTCGTGGACGTAGGCAAGTTTGCCGAACCATGTAAATCTCGTGTCTTTTTTACTGTTTTCTGTGTTTTGGCTATTGCTTGTGTTGGTCCTCAAAGGGCGTCGTTGTTCCTCGATATTCAGACCTTGATTTGATATCGGGAAGAGTGTATATATCACCTCGCTGAGATATTCACTTTTGTTCTCGTTTCATATCGAAACTGGAACATCAAGGTTGGCTTGAGTTTTGTGAAAACAAAAATCAGTTCTTTCTCTCGCGGTGATTTGCTTCCAAGCTACGGTTTGTAGTTAATTTCACAAAATCACCCTGCACTTTGGGGGTTTTCCAAATAACCACTCAAATATTTTTATCTGATGAAATTTTTTGACACTACTAACCATAATTGGTAAATAGGTAAAATGTCCTTGATAGGGAAAAAGCCCTCATCTTAGAAAGAGGGTACGCAAATGATAAATGACTAGATTGAGATTTTATTTTTCTATCAAAGATATTTTAGTTATTTGGAAATTATAGGTAGAGGGTCTGTTCATAAAAGTTTAAACTTTAGGAGTATTTTGTAAGATAAGAAAGTTCAGATGGGTTAAATGAAAACTTCCCCAGAATAGAGGGTTTGTGAAATTAACCCTTAAACTTAAGCACAACGAGTTATTCTGATGCAATCAACATATTGAAAGGAATGATGTGATATCCAATGTGTCCTGTGTTACTAATTGAGAAGAACTTCAAAATTTTCTTGGATATATGTCATAAAAGAATATTGACACACATAAATCAATAAGGAAATTGTGGCCTACATGAGGTCTAAGCTAACTGAATAATGTTGATTGTAGTACTTAAGGATCAAGATAATGATGTCGGTTGAGAAATTCAGTTTGTATTCGAATTCATGAGACAAACTTTCTGTGACAGATCAAGTGTCTTCTATGTTTATCTTTTGATGTCGGCTTAACTAAAAAAAAGAGATTGGAGAGAAACACTGAGTGGACTATTATATCATCATTTATATGTATCTAGGAATCATGCCATGTACTTGTTAAATTAAAATCTTAAAGGCTAATTAAAGAGGAGCACATGATTTCTAAAAAAGCAATAATTCTCTCATGTATTTATAAAAATTAAAAAGATTTATGCTTTACAATCAATCAATATACTAGGTATGAGTTGGCAGCTCATTTTGCAAAAGTGAATTGCTAGCTCACTGCCATGTGAGCCCCACCCCTACGTGACTAGACAGAGGGCACACATGATATTGAACTAGCAGAGCTCATATACATTTTCTCATATACATATATATATATATATATATATATATATAGACACACGCGCGCACGCGCGCACACACACATGTATATGTATATACATATACATGTATATCTATAGATATACAATTACTATAACGGAAATAAAAAAGGGGGTCATGCTTTGCACGGGGTACACACTAGTAGAAATTGTAAGTTCTTATGGACCCCACTTCTTTGTGTCTGTTAGTACAATAGTAGTATAACTCTTATAGTATGCTTATCATTTTCCTTAAAAGAATGATTACTGCCACAATAATTATCATTAAACTTAATAGCACGTTTTTGTTTTCCTTTTGCAAAAATAATACACAATACTTTCAACATTAGTGAACTGAAGTCATGTACATATACATATACATATATATGTGTATATATGTGTGTACATGTGTGTATGTATGTATTTATATATATGTACATATAGATATATGTCTGTGTGCGTGAATGTATGCATATATATGTGTGTATGTACACACACGCACACATATACATATGTATATATGTGTGTGTGTGTATACGTATGTATGTATATATAAACACACACACATATACATATGTATATATGTGTATGTGTCTATATATTGAGTAAAGCTCCTATAAACTTTAGTGGATAAAAATACTTATCCATCAACTTTTTTATCCATTAGATTTGCTTTGAGATTTGTGCTAGCATATGATGCAAATCAATGCACAAATCTCAAAGATACACTTCATGTCTTGCACAAAAATTTTTAATGCAAATCTCATGGATAAGAAAGTTAGTACAAATATTTCTATCCACTTAAGTTTATAGGAATTTTAATATATACGTATGTATGTGCTACACATTAATGCTATCTTTGAGATTTGTGCCTTCATTTGTATCACATGCTAGCACAAATCTCAATGCAAAATCAATGGACAAAAAAGTTAGTGCACAAAGAGCTCCTATCCACTTTAAGTTTATAGGAGCTTTACTCATATATGTGTGTGTGTACGTTTGTATATGTACATATATATCTATGTAGATATATGTATATATATGTACATATATATGTATGTATGTATATGTATATATAGTCATGTCCCTGTATCCTACATTTAACAAATTTATCATGTCATGTTTCTGTATTTGTGTCCATGTCCGCACCCGTGTCCATGCTACCTAGCATAGATAATTTCTTTTGCATATTTTGGTTATAAAAATGTAGGGAATATGTGGCTGTCTACAGAATGTCAGATGCGATGGAAACATTTATTGTGAGATAGTGCTCTCAAATCTAATTGTGAGCTAGACTAATTGGCTCATCAAATTCATGATCGGCACCATACATCTCATTCTACACATTATCAAATGTATATGGCAAAACTCATAACAAAGATCATATTGCTGAAGAGAAATTACTGGTCATCAACCACACTAATCTCATTGATGCAGAAAGAAGCTTCTATCAACAAAAATCAAGAGTTCAATGGCTTGTAGGAGGTGATAACGACACTTAGTCTTTCCATTGAGCCGTGCAACCTAGAAGGCGTAGGAGCAGAATTATGGTCTTATACAAGGTATAGGAGTAGAATTATGGTCTTATACAAGGAAGACGGTTAGAGGATTGATGGTTATGATGCTACCATAGAAGAAATCATATTTTTTTATAAGAATTTGCCAGGTACAAAAGCTGAGAGTCTCCATCCTCCTCAACTAGACATGATTCAAAATGGCCCCTATTTATATGAGTCTTAAAGATTATAACTTATGCAGCCAATTGCAACAGAGGAGATCAAATCTACTTTATTCTCTATTCTTTAAGATAAGACTCCTAGCCCTGATGAATAGAATACCTTTATAAGAGATCTAGGGATATTATTAAGGAAGATATGGTGCAAGCAGTAAAGAAATTTTTCCTAAATGATAAGCTTCTTGTTAGGTTAATCTCACTTCCCTCACTTAATTTAATTCGAAAGATTGATGTCCCTAGAACAACAACTGATTTTAGGCTTCTTGCTTTTTGTAGTGTAATAAAATTATTTCTAAAACATTGAGTTTAGAAGGTTATGGGATACTTGGTGAATGACTCTCAATCTGTTTTTGTTAGAGTTAGGTTAATTTCATGTAACATTTTGATTGGTCACAAATTGGTTAAACAATATAGAAGAAAGTAGATCTCCCCTAGAGCAATGATTAACATGGATATTAAGAAATCATATAACACTTTAGACTAGAATTTTCATAAGCTTATGCTTAATGGTTTGGGATTTCCAAAGAGGATGGCAAACCGAATCATGTTATGTGGTTCAAGTCCGAAGTTCTCTATTTTTTTCAATGGTTCCTGCATGGCTTCTTTGAAGGTAAAAGAGGACCTAGACAAGGGTATCCAATATTCCCTTACTTATTTGTCCTTAGTATTGAATACCTTGCTGGACATTGAACACTTTGAAGAGAGAGCCAATGTTTAAATTCTATCCCAAAGGCATAACGATGAATCTGACTCATCTCATCTTTGTCAATGATTTGTGAATGTTAGGGAGATGTGACTTAGAGTCTTTAAGGATAATACAATTGAAGTTCAATGAGTTTAGTTTGTTGGATAGCAGGTTCCTAATATATTTTCTAATTTGTTTTGGTAACAGGTTATTGGGATTTCTAATCTATTTTGGTAACAGGATTCCAAATCTGTTTTGGTAACAGGTTATTAGGATTCCTAATCTGTTTTGTTTTTTGTCTTAGAATTCCTAGTATGTTTTTGGTTTTAGGATTCCTATATATATGGAACAGTTTAGAAAAAAAGAGTTGAAAATGGGTTTGTTTTATGCACAGAAAAGAGAGTTTTCTGAGCAATTTGGTTAGGGTTCTGTTTGAGAGTTTTGAGAGGTTTATTTGAGAGATTTTGAGTGAATTTGTAATCTTTATTTGTACTCTTCTTCTTTATTAGTAAAAACTCATCCCCTTCTTGCCCTGTGGACGTAGGTCACTTGCCGAACCACGTAAAATTTATTTATTTGTATCCGTGCCATTATTTTCATTGTGTTTGGCCTTCTCTCTCAGCATTTGTGTTAGCCTTCAGAACCCCAATAAGTGGTATCAGAGCAATGCTACGCTTGAGATTAGGTAGAGGAGTAGATCATTTTAGAAGCTCATCTAGGGTTTTAGTTGGTGATAAAGGTAGGCTTTTTACTATTGTGGATCTTGTCTTTCGTCGTGTGGGGGTGAGATATTTCAGAGGCTCTTGTTAGGGTTTCAGTTGGAGGTAAAAATCTACCTTTCTTGAAGTTTGGATCTATTTTCTTTCAGTTTGTTCTGCATTAGTTTGTTGGTGTTTTGAGAAAGATGGCTGGGAAAGAAGGTGTTGAGAGTGGTACTTCTGGCGTGAAGACCATTCTCTTCTGGCGTGAAGACCATTCAAAGTTTGAATATCCACTCTATGAAGATAGATGTGGAGAAGTTTAATTGCACGAATAACTTTGGCTTATGGAGATGTGAAGTTTTGGATACGTTGAACGCGCAAAATTTGGAAGATACTTTGGAGTTGGACGGCAAGCCGAACGATATTGGAGAGAAAGTTTGGAAGAAGATGAATCGGATGGCGTATGGCGTGATTAGGTCTTGTTTAACGTAGGATCTAAAATATAATATCATCAATGATACTTCTGCAAAGAAGATTTTGAAGATTCTTGAGAGCAAGTATTTGACGAAAAGAGTTGAGAACCGCTTACATTTGAAGAGGAGACTTTACCATTTCCAGCTGAAGGAGGGAATCTCAATTAGTGATCACATGAACAATTACATGAATCTTCTTGCGGATTTGGTGAATGTGGATGTTATGATCGATGATGAGGACAAGGCATTGTTGTTATTGTGTTCCTTACTTGACGAAAAATATATGACCTTTGTTCTTACTCTAATTAATGGAAAAGTATCTCTTTCACATAGTAAGGTCATCACTGCACTTGTGAACTATCAGCTTAGGAAGAAAGATAAGGAGTCTTCTAATGATGTAGTAGCGGAGGCATTGATCGCAAGAGGGAAAAGTCCAAACCAAAATAGGAGGTCGTAGTCTAGAGGAGCACATCCTTCAGTTGGTAGGAATCAATATACTTTTTGCAAAGAAGATGGACAATGGAAGTCTGAATGCCTAAAGTTGAAAGATCGAGCCAAGAAGAATAAGGGGAAAGTTATACAAGCTTTAGAGGTGAATATTATCAAGATTAGTGGCGACAATTCAGATTTGGATTTTACGGGCTACTCGTACCCTACACTACCGTCAGTTTGTGATACCGACTCTACAGAGTGGATATTGGATTCGGGTGTTTCATACCATATTTACCCTAGGAGGGATTGGTTCTTCAGCTTTGAAGAGTTAGAAAGAGGGGATGTCGTGCTAATGGGTATTGATCATGAATTTCCTATTAGTGCTATTGGAATAGTTCGGATCAGAATGTGTGATGGGGTGACTAGGGAGATGAAGGAAGTGAGGTTCGTTCCGTAGTTGTCGAAGAATATTATTTCACTTAGAGTTTTGGAGGCAGCAGGCTATAGGGTGATCTAAGAGAATGCATCTCTGAAGGTCACAATGGGATCCATGATTGTAATGAAGGGCACCTAAAAGAATAATTTATACTATTTGATTAGAAGCACGGTGATAGGTGGAGCGCTGATGACTTCTATTGATTTGGCTAGACTGTGGCATTTGTGGAGGCTGGGACATTCAAGTGTTGATTTTGTGCATGGATTGGTGCTGAGGCTTTGACATATTAGAGCTATCTTATTTACAAGTTGTCGTCTGCCATGATTAGAGAATTTGGGTCTGGTGGAGCTGCTTTAGATTATAGGTTGCTTCAGATATTTGGACGCCTAGCATATTGTCACATCGAGGATGTGAAATTTGATCCGTGTGCACATTTGGAATTTAGAGGCGTGTTTGGTTACTAGTTATGGGATTCTGATATTGTTCTGAGTAGTACTTTCACATTTGACTCTCAACAGGTGGAGAGTATTGGACAGATCGTTAGGATATCGTAGCAGGTGAAGAGTGATGCTACTTCACGTTAGGTGGAGATTACTCCACATTCTCCAGATCATTCTGTATCGTTTGAGATTTTAGCTAAGGTGACACAGATTAGGGATCATGTTAATGTGGATACAGATGATGAGTTTGTTGATTCGGGTGAAGCTGGCGGACACAGTTCGAATTTGGCTATGGTCGTTGGTTCACCTCAGGTGGAGGTGTTTGGTTCATTTTACTTTAAGGTCAGTGGGAGAGTTATCAGCTACAGATTTATTGGTGATGATCGTGAAGGATTAAGAATCCTTCTAGTTAATTGAGGGTCTTTGGAGGTCATTGGGTGAACTACGTGAGGCTTGATTCCTTGAACAAGAGGATACCTAGGCAGTCATTTTGATACAGTCGGTTTGGTGAGTTGATACCGACATTTGGAGTTTGTTCGCATTCTCATTTGGGTTCTCAACTTGTTGTGGATTGAGTCCGTTATCATGGATTTGTTTTATTTTATACTGGATGCAACAAGTGAAACATTTGGTTGGTATTTGTGTCGGCTTAGTTTTGGAAAAACTTCACCGAGGTGGAGAATTGTTGGATAGCAGGTTCCTAATATGTTTTCTAATTTGTTTTGGTAACAGGTTATTGGGAATTCTAATCTGTTTTGGTAATAATATTCTAAATCTATTTTTGTAACAGGTTATTAGGATTTCTAATCTGTTTTGTTTTTTGTTTTAGAATTCCTAGTATGTTTTTGGTTTTAGGATTTCTATATATATGGAACGGTTTAGAAAAAAAGAGTTGAAAAGGTGTTTGTTTTGTGCACAAAAAAGGGAGTTTTCTGAGCAATTTGGTTAGGATTTTGTTTTAGAGTTTTGAGAGGTTTGTTTGAGAGATTTTGATTGAATTTATAATCTCCATTTGTACTCTCCTTCTCTATTAGTGAAAACGCATCCCCTTCTTGTCCCGTGGACGTAGGCAACTTTCCGAACCACGTAAAATTCATTTTGTTTGTGTTCGTGCTATTATTTTGATTGTGTTTGACCTTCTCTCTCAGCGTTTATGTTAGCCCTCGGAACCCCAACTCAGTTTGTCTTGTGAGTTGAATGCCAATATAAATAAGAGTGCAATCTTTTTTGGAGATGTTTATGCTAATATCAGAGAGAACATTTGTCAGGAACTATGTTATATTGAAGATACTTTCCTATTAGATACCTTGGTTTGCCAACTAAGATGTTAAGTGTTGCCAATTGCTTAAGACTTATTTATAAAACTACACAAAGGATTCATACTTGGGAGGCAAAAAACTCACTTACGCAAGAAGACCTTAGCTAAGTAAGAGTGTTTTTCCTAGATGTGCAAGTATATTGGTCCAATTTCTTTGTTTTGCCTTAAAATATATCTTACATAAGGTGGATGAACTGTGATAAGACTTGGAGGCCTTTGTTTATATTCAACTACAATATGGAGGAAAGCAAGAACCTTAAAGCTCATTTGGTACATCCATCTTAAAAAGAACTTGCTATTGATAAAGTGGGTCAATTAGCATTACTTAGAGAGGCAAAACATTTGGCTAGTTCAATGTAAAGGATCCGATTCATATGAACATTCAAGTGCTACATATGAGATTAGTGCTAGACATAAAATGTACAATTGATACCAAACAATACAAGGCAAAACGAATTTGCTAAAGCATTCTTTATGGCTTAGGGTTAAAAAAAGATTGTTTATCTAGGATAGGATGAGTTGTTTCTGTTTGATACAAATTAACTGCTGCAACTTTTGTGAACAAGAAATGGAAACTCATGAACATCTCTCCTTTTCATTCTTATTTTCTACTATTGTATGGAATCAGATTTTGGAGTAGTTCAGGTTTAATTTTCAAAGCAGCCATTGGAACTTTATGCTTGAATGATATGTGAATAATCTAGTTGGAGACTCCTTTTAGAAAAGAGTCAAGCGGCTTGCACTGTTTGCAACTATGTATAGAGGGTGTTTGAGGGAGCTTTTTTTGGTCAAATTAGATTTTAAATTACCCTTTTCATATTTACCTGTTTGGTAAAATATATCAAATAAGCTAACTTATAAGCCCTATTTAAAAAAGCTTGTACACCCTAACTTTTGAAAAACTAGCTCATAAGTTTAACTAAATTAGCCATGTTTGACCAAAAAATTTACTCTTCTACCCAAATATTTTTATAGCAATTTCATCATAAAAGTCAAAAACCACTGAAAGCAAGCATAATTTATAAGCTTTCAAAAATACGCTTTTCCAAACATCTTCATAGTCTCTGGTTTGAAAGAAATCAGAAAATGCATGGAGGAGCCAAGAAGAAGATTGAATAGGTGGTATTTTTTATTAATATTATGTATTTGTAGCTGTTCTTCATAGTCCTCACTATTATAGAGATCAAACAATGCTAAAAGCTTTTGTACTAGTCATGTTATACATGTTGTTAGGGTTTTTCTAACCCCTGTTGCAATTTGGAAATTGAGATGAGATGGAAAAGAGGGAAAACAAATCACATAACGCACAAAATTTACGTGGTTCACTTCTCGAGAGAAGCTATGTCCACGGCCACCGTAGGTAAAATTCCACTATGTTCTGAATAGTTTACAAGCTGTGCCCTAATTACTCTTTTATAGCCAGGGTATTAGTATGACTTAAAATTACATGTATACCATTGGGGAAAAAAATTACATGTATACCCTAATCGATCCGCGCAGTTGGGGTTCTGACGATTCGATCACTTAATCGAATTGGGTCGGGTCTAAAAAGGGAAAAATTCCACTATTTTACCCAATGGTCTGGATCCACTGGTATTGAATCCGTAGATCGTAGTGCCTTTGGAGGCTAATTTATTGGCCGGTATTCCGAGACTATACATCAATCGGAGTGGCATGATGCTGATAACGGAACCCGGATCGACTTGGATCCGGTTGACAACGCTGGAGCCAATGTGCCCGGTGAAATACAGGGGCCGATCATTCTTTGAATTCCTCGTCTGCATACCCTCTTTAGTGAAAGAAATGCAGGGAAAATGGTGTGCCACGAGATTATAATGTTGGACTGGCGGCTCTGGTTCTTCAGGAGATGGCTTGATCTGAGTCAGGAAAACTTCAGAATTGGCCAAGGCTTCTTGTAGTGCTTCCCTTGTGTCTTTTGAAAGACGCAGCAGCTCATATAAGGTTAATCTAGCCGGTATATTAGCTAGTTGCACCATAATTTCGAAGCGATGCAGAGTACTCGAGCTTCCCGGTTTATCTCTTCCAATCGGTTGATTGAATCGAGACTACTTCGAGTTCTGAACCTCTTGGTATAAAGGCTCTCTTTTGTTGAGTCTTCTCCGCAACTACGGATGCTGGGGGAGTTGTGTCAACTCTCATTTCCGCTAATGTCTTGGAGGGAATGGTTTTGGTTACCCCCTGCTTAGCTAATTGCTCGGAAGCATCCGGGTATTTGAAATGATATTCATTTTCACTCCGGGTTGCAAAGACCGGTTCTCCGTTGTTCACAAAGATTTCTTGTTCATCTTCAGAGAGCGCGAAAGCAGGAATTCTTTCATCATCTTCTCCTGGAATGACAGAGGCTCCATAACAGGATTTTCCCTTGCCTTTTGATTTCCTCTTGGATGTCGATCTGACCCACTGTTCGTCTTCAATCAAAGCGGGATGAAGCCAGAGTATCTCACCATTTTGGCCTGTGTATAGCACAAGTCCTTTCTGACGTTGTTTGTGAGGATCGTCATTGATGGTCTTCAGCGCTACGTTCATTATGGGTTCGGACTGAAACCAATTCAAAGGAACAGAACCGAAGATGATCGACACTGCATTCACACCTACTTTCTTCTCCTTAGATTGCTTTATAGTAATGACCCCAACATCAATCAAAGCTTGGATTTTTTCCTTGAGGGCGTAACACGACTTGGTAGGGTGATGAACCGCATCTATGGAACGCGCAGTACTTTGGGTCATTAATCCTTTTAGCATCTTCCTGATCTTGGATCAGAGGCAACTTGATCTTGTTATTCTCTATGAGGTATTTAAAAATATCAGGAACTTCGTCTTCTTTGAACGAGTAGACCTTCGGGAATTTTGGTTCCGAAGCCTTTTGCTTTTAAGGTTGACGTTGCCACGGTGACTGTTGAGATGCCTTTTGCTGCTTCTATTGTGGTTACAGTTGCACTTGTACTTCGAATGTTTGGTTTGCATCCACTGCATTTGCTTGTGTTTTTCCCTTACCCCGGGGGACAAAATTTTGATGCAGAGTATTTATCGTTGTTTGACCCCTTTCGGCCCTCTTCCTCTTGAAAAAGCATTCGGCTCGTTCTCCTCGTACCTTCAAATCCTTCCAGGTCTTGGATGGCGTCATTCCCATGACCTTGAGGATATCCAATGAAAGATTATTATGATAAGTTTCAAGGATGAAGTCTTCACTAATCGGATCCTGACAATTCATTGCTTTGTTCCGGAATCATTTGGCGAAGTTCTCGACTAATTCTCCATCCTTCTGTTTCTCATCAAACAACATTCCGATCAAAACCTCGGTGTCGTCATCGAAGAAATTTATGAGAAACATGTCCTCAATGTCATCCTAACTACTAATACTCCCCGGCTTGAGGCGACGATACCAATCGAAGGCTGCTCCGCGAAGAGTGCCGACGAATGACCGTACCATCAAGGGCTCATTACCGGAGATTATTCCCAAATAAGACTTGAAGTATATTAAGTGCTGACTAGGGGAACCCTTTCCGTCAAACGGCATGAAGTTGATCAAATTAAACTTTGTCGGGTACGTGATTGATTCCCATTCTCTCAGGTATGGACACGGTATTCCGGACCTCTTTATTTCCTAAGCACTCATCAACGCATTGATTTTGCTCTCTAAGTCCCTTATTTTCTTATCCTCGCTTATATCTTTCTTTGAGTGATTTCGGGGAGAAGTGACGTGGTCCTCTTTCATATTTTTATCATCCGAAGGGCTACCCCCAGTATTGTTGTCGATAGGAGGGGGATCCATGTTGGTATTCTCTTCCGCTTCCCGATCACTATTAATTTGGTTAGGATTATTGCGACGGCTGGACTCTCCCTGCTGATTTGTCAATACCGTGATTTGTTGGTCATGCATTTCGCTCATCTTCTGCATAGCTATCTCCATTTCAAATTTAAAATTCTCTTTCTGCTTGGTTAAAGCGTCCTCAAGAATTTTAGTCATCTACTCTGTGCTGATCATGAGTGACTCATAGGATTGTCCCGCGCTAGATGCCGTATCATCGGAAGTCATTGCTGAGCAGGCATCCGAGCAAGCATATGACGTTTCGTCATCTGAGGGTAGTTCCTTTTGCATTCTCTGATAATCCATTCGTCTACTGGTTCCTGATCGTAATCGAGTTATTCATTGGGATACTCCTGAAAATGGTCAGGACTAAAGAGTCGTGTTGACTTCCCTCTACCAGTCATATTGACAGATACTTCTGGAAATTTATCATCTTGAGTGGCTGATTACTTTCTACGGAAACGCCTTGGTTTGGATTCAGACATTCCGATGGAGATTCTTTCAAACACTGAAACACTCTCTGGGGCAGTCGTGGGACAGCAGCATTCTGATAACACTGCCTTGATGATCTTAGCACACGGGCAACGAGTATCTGTTTCTCAGGTACTTCTTTTTCGAGACTTGTTCATACCCCCAGCTCAATAGTACAACTCATCGATCTGATGATCGGAGCAACCCATCACATGTTGGCACGACTCCCCAAGTATAACGTCATCATCAAACGAATACGCTTCCCTCTGGGGTCTCAACGCTTTGTTAACGTCTTCAGGAGTCACACGTTCGAGGCTACATTTACGTGAGCGTAGGACCTCAACGGGTTCTTGGACTTCGACATGCAATCCAATGCGGTCAATTATAGGACTTTTCCCATCATGCGTTCTCCTCCACTGCTTAAGAGGACGACTACGACCTCCAGCCTAAAAAAACCGCTCGAGATCCGTTCAATGGGCCTAAGCGCTCTTTGACTGGAGCTTTGCCTCGATCGTTGTGTGAAGGGCCAAGGCGATCTGTGTTCTTTATCTTAAACTGGGACAAATCCACACTATCGCGGATCTCCATCGGAGGTGCGAAACTCAATAGAATCGAAGAAACATGTGCATAACATCTTCTGTCTTGACCCTAGCGCGGTCAGACTTGAGTGACCCGCGGGTTAGAGGGTTAGACCTAAGTGACCCGCGGGCTGAAGGGTCGGATTTGATTGACCCGTGGGATGGAGGGTCAGATCTGAGTGACCCGCGAGCTGGAGGGTCGGATCTGGGTGTCCCGCGGGCTGGAGGGTCAGATCTGGGTGTCCCGCGGGCTGGAGGGTCGGATCTGACTGTCCCGCGAGCTTCGATCTTTTCGACCGCTGTCTTGGACTTTGGTCTTCATACTTTGTACAGTCTTTGTGGCTTCTTTTTCACTTCTTCATTCTGATATTTTTTAGCTTCTTGCACAAGAATTCCTACATGTGCAATCAATGCGCGGCGTTTCTGAATCCTCTCTTGAAGAGTCGATCGGTCCTTTTGACGCAAATCCATTCGTTCTTCGCAGGTTTGAAGGAGGAGGGGTTGTCCACTCGCTGTTGTGGCGGTTGGCGCCTCCTAAACTTCAGATCCGCTTCATAGCGGATTCCATCAACTGATTCTAAGGCTTTGGCCAGCTGGCGTGTGAGGCGTTGGCGTCGCCTCTGACGTGCTCTCTTTGATAAAGTGGGCACATCATCAATAGTCAACCCCTTGCTCAAGGGGTTCAAATCCGTGGTTTCAGCCTCGTCGAATGCCGGCGGGGCATTGTGAACCACAAGCGGAGCAGTGGCAGGAAGATCTTCTTCTTGGGCTTCTGAAGCCGAAGTCCAACGGGTCTTCTTAGAGTAGACCTTCCTGCACCTGCGAGGAGAGGCCGATCTGGAGGAGGATAAGTATTCCTTGTACTTCTGTTGGTCAAACTCATATTCGACCTCTATTTCAACCGGGATGAGGATCCGAGATTGTGACACATCAGCCTTCGCAGAAAGGCTGTCGGCTCCCACTGTGGTCGCTAATTTGTTTCGTCGAAAGTCACCTTCATTATCGATTTCATTAAAACTTCAATAGTTTACAAATAAATTCAAATAAAAAAAAATAAAGATTACAACTCTCTTGAAAATAAACACAAGAATCGTTTATTGGCTCTTGCTTGCGTGAGTTCTTCGCCTGTGCCGGGGACGTCAATATTCGTGGACGACCGCGGATCAGATCCAGTTATCGAAAAATTAACGGGGCTCCTACTTTACCAAGAAAGTATTTGCTTGAAGATCTGAAATCGACCAAGCAAAATTAGTAGCTCTTCTCGAGATTAAGACTAAGCCTAATCTCAAGGAACGGACGTACATGGCTTTGGATCATTCGAAAGACTTCTCCTTTATGCTAAAGTTCGCTGGGATCTCGTTGGCCTTCACTGAAATTTCGTGCTCATTGACTCCTCAATCCAGCAGCACCTTGTCCTCTTGATAAAATTCTAGATCTGTAAAATGGAGGCCTTGGGCTGATATTTATAGGCCCCTGGTGTGGGTATTTGGATGAGAATGAGTGATTTAGCCTTATCTTTAGTTAACAACAGCCTAACCACATTTGTGAATGATATCAAATCAGTTGGGAACCCCTAGAATAGATAAATCCAACGAAAACCACTTTAAAACCGTCAAAAACGTGTTTCGGGCTCTGGACTGCGCGACGGGCTCTGCTGACTCATGGGGGGAACGGGTCGGCAAGATCCGACCCGCACCCGTGCTAGCACGGGTCCGTCGCCTCCGCCGAACTCTTTCTCTTTTGGCGCTTTTCTTTCCGAGACTTGTAATTTTCGCTATTTTATGTATTTGGTCGACTCGTTGACTTATACGCTTCGTTACGGGACTGACCGTCAAACACGTCGGTCACTTGGGGCTGCTTGACGTATGCGTGTTGGTTGACATGTGCGCATTGGTTAACATGCGCGTGTTGATTGATGCACGCGTGTTGACCGACGTGCACGAGCTGATTGACACGCGCGTGTTGATTGACGCGTGCGTGTTTGACCAACACGCGCAAGCTGATTGACGTATGCGTGTTGACCGACGCGCACGAGCTGATTGACGCACGTGTTGACCGACGCACGTGAACTGATTGGCGCGCATGTTGACCGACGCGCGTGAGCTGATTGACGCGCGCATGTTGATCGACGCGCACAAACTGATTGACGCGCGTGTTGACTGACGTGCCAGAGCCGATTGGGTAAACCTTCTTGACTCGTCCACTCTTTGCTTCGAGTTTCGTGCGGGCTCTCATAGGCAATTTTAGATGCCTACAATTGCTCGTTCCTTGCTGGAGGAGGATCAGCGTTGGTTGTCGAGCATTGGAGGAGTTTTAGAGCTTTGACATATTTGGGTCATCTTAGTCATAGGTTGCCGACTGCTGCGTGTGGAGATTTTAGATCTGGTGGAGCTGCTTCAGATTTTGGGTTACGTCAGATATTTGGTTGTCCAACATTTGGTCATAATCCGATTGCACATTTAAGATTTAGAGGCTCGTTTGGTTATCAGTTAGGAGACTAATTTGGTTCTGAGCAGGTATGTCACTTTTGACTCTCGGTAGGTGGAGAGTGTTGATTAAATCCTTGGGATATCGTAGCGGATGGAGGGTGATGCTACCTTACGTTGGGTGAAGATTACTCCACATACTCCAGATCATTCTACATCATTTGGGATTCCAGCTGAGGTGACACAGTTTGGGGATCATGGTGATTTGGATGCAGATGATGAGTTGGTTGATTCGAGTGTATCTGGTGGACATAGTTTGGATTTGGATATGGCTGTTGGTTCATCTCAGGTGAAGATGTTTGGATTGTTTCACTTTGGAGCCATTAGGAGAGCTATCAGACGCAGATTTGGTGATGACGTTGGAGAAGGGTTGCGAACTCTTCTATTGGATTGAGGGCCTTTGGAGGCCATTGGGGGAACTATGTGAAGGCTTGATTCCTTAGGCAAGAGGATAAGTAAGCAGTCGTTTATGATGCAGTCGATTTGGTGAGTAGATACCAACTTTTGGAGAGTGGTCACATTCTCGTTTGGGTCTCGACTTGTTGTGGATTGAGTCCGTTGTTATGATTTTGTTTCACTTCGTACTGGACGCAACAAGTGAGACATTTGTTTGGTGTTGGTGTCGGCTCAGTTTTGTCACCAAGATTGATAATTGTTGGATAGCAGGTTCCTAATATGTTTCCTAATTTATTTTAGTAACAGGTTATTGAGATTCCTAGTCTGTTTTGGTAACAAGTTATTGGGATTCCTAATCTGTTTTGGTAACAGCTTATTAGGATTCCTAATCTGTTTTGATTTTGGTTTTAGAATTCCTAGTATGCTTTTGGTTTTAGGATTTCTATATATATAGGAACACGTTTTAGGTTTGGGGAGCATCGAAGGGGATATTTGGAGCACAGAAAAGAGGTATTTTATGGAGCTATTGGTTAGGGTTTTGTTTGGAAAGAATTAGAGCTTTGTTGGTGAGATTAATTGGTGAGTTTGTGTGATTTTATAATCTCAGTTTGTACTCTTCTTCTCTATTAGTGAAAACATCATCCCCTTATTGCCTCGTGGGCGTAGGCAACTTGTTGAACCACGTTAAAATTGGTTGTTTGAGTTTGTGTCATTATTTTGCATTGTTTGGCATTCTCTCGACGTCTGTTTGATTTGGTCTCTCGAAGCACATCGTTTTGGGTTTGGCTTCCGCCACGCACAACATAAACATTATCTATTTGTTAGAGATCAGTCTATCAATGACAAAAGTCCATGAGGTTCACTGGAACCGAATGACGAGTCCTTTCCGTCTGCATCAAGGTTTTACATCCATGGACGTTGCTTCAATTAGGACTTCGACCCATTAAATTCACATCCTTTCATTTGCAGCAATAATTTGTAGCCATTAAATCAAGATATAAGGATGTGTTTAGATTATTAGAAGCGCGGAGAATCAAACGAACAGGTTAATGGTATGTTATTTCACATCCTTTGCACGGGTTGCTTGCAAAAAAGAAAATTCTGAAAATGTAGGCAAAGAGAGGCCAAACTTTGTCAAATTGCACTCTTACCCAACACTCTATTTTGGTACTTAAATGCTGTGAGGAGAACCGTCTAATTTTAACCAATCAGATCTATCCAATGGCTAAAAAGTTAGGTGCACAAGAGGTGCTATCTGCTTTAAGTAAATAGTAACTTAACTATGTACACGTACAATAGACAGAAGATTTACCAGAGGTGAAAGGGAAAAAGGGAGCACATTTCATTTCAACATGGCCAGCGATCTTCTCATCTTTACACGGTACTACATCTCAAGGCACTGTCTCCTCCTCTCTCCTCTCCCGTTCACTACGAAAAATTACCATACTACTGAGCTAGCTAATTAGTAATCTTTTCCTAATAATGAAATAGAGTTCCACTGGTTCAATGGTCCAACAACTACGTACCAACTTTTGGAGAGTGGTCACATTCTCGTTTGGGTCTCGACTTGTTGTGGATTGAGTCCGTTGTTATGATTTTGTTTCACTTCGTACTGGACGCAACAAGTGAGACATTTGTTTGGTGTTGGTGTCGGCTCAGTTTTGTCACCAAGATTGATAATTGTTGGATAGCAGGTTCCTAATATGTTTCCTAATTTATTTTAGTAACAGGTTATTGAGATTCCTAGTCTGTTTTGGTAACAAGTTATTGGGATTCCTAATCTGTTTTGGTAACAGCTTATTAGGATTCCTAATCTGTTTTGATTTTGGTTTTAGAATTCCTAGTATGCTTTTGGTTTTAGGATTTCTATATATATAGGAACACGTTTTAGGTTTGGGGAGCATCGAAGGGGATATTTGGAGCACAGAAAAGAGGTATTTTATGGAGCTATTGGTTAGGGTTTTGTTTGGAAAGAATTAGAGCTTTGTTGGTGAGATTAATTGGTGAGTTTGTGTGATTTTATAATCTCAGTTTGTACTCTTCTTCTCTATTAGTGAAAACATCATCCCCTTATTGCCTCGTGGGCGTAGGCAACTTGTTGAACCACGTTAAAATTGGTTGTTTGAGTTTGTGTCATTATTTTGCATTGTTTGGCATTCTCTCGACGTCTGTTTGATTTGGTCTCTCGAAGCACATCGTTTTGGGTTTGGCTTCCGCCACGCACAACATAAACATTATCTATTTGTTAGAGATCAGTCTATCAATGACAAAAGTCCATGAGGTTCACTGGAACCGAATGACGAGTCCTTTCCGTCTGCATCAAGGTTTTACATCCATGGACGTTGCTTCAATTAGGACTTCGACCCATTAAATTCACATCCTTTCATTTGCAGCAATAATTTGTAGCCATTAAATCAAGATATAAGGATGTGTTTAGATTATTAGAAGCGCGGAGAATCAAACGAACAGGTTAATGGTATGTTATTTCACATCCTTTGCACGGGTTGCTTGCAAAAAAGAAAATTCTGAAAATGTAGGCAAAGAGAGGCCAAACTTTGTCAAATTGCACTCTTACCCAACACTCTATTTTGGTACTTAAATGCTGTGAGGAGAACCGTCTAATTTTAACCAATCAGATCTATCCAATGGCTAAAAAGTTAGGTGCACAAGAGGTGCTATCTGCTTTAAGTAAATAGTAACTTAACTATGTACACGTACAATAGACAGAAGATTTACCAGAGGTGAAAGGGAAAAAGGGAGCACATTTCATTTCAACATGGCCAGCGATCTTCTCATCTTTACACGGTACTACATCTCAAGGCACTGTCTCCTCCTCTCTCCTCTCCCGTTCACTACGAAAAATTACCATACTACTGAGCTAGCTAATTAGTAATCTTTTCCTAATAATGAAATAGAGTTCCACTGGTTCAATGGTCCAACAACTACGTACAAGGGGATCCCCACAATTTAATTTTTGGCTTTTATTTGGCCTAGCTCATCAATGCACTCTCTCTATTGGTCACAAGCCTGCGAAAAAAAAAACAAATAAATTATAAACAAAAAAAGTAAAAAGTTTTATATAAAATAC
The DNA here is from genome assembly GCF_001876935.1 of Asparagus officinalis. Classification (NCBI taxonomy): domain Eukaryota; kingdom Viridiplantae; phylum Streptophyta; class Magnoliopsida; order Asparagales; family Asparagaceae; genus Asparagus; species Asparagus officinalis. Next base: position 62,875,416 of record NC_033802.1, read on the forward strand.
TAGAAGTACTTAGAAGTTTGTAATCATTTGAAGCTAGCATTTGGTCTGAATACTCACCAGATGTTTAATTGTGAGGCTCCCAAGTTATTTCCCCTACTGGAAAGAGCACATGTTGTTGAGCTCCACTTGCATTAGAAAACTCCCACTGTCCTGAAAAAAAAATATATAGGATGTTGATAATTCTTTAATTGTTGGATAAATTTAAAAAAAAAACAATAAAACGTAATTTCAGATATACCCCTTTTTACTAGGAGGGTATAGCCAGTTATATATATATAGCCTCTAAACTATTTTCTTAACGCTTACCCCTGAATTCCACACCTGTTTGGGTGAGATTTTACGTCAGAATTACGCAATGATAAATTATATTTTACTAATTGATAAATTACAATTAGGTACCCTGAGAACTTTGTATATTTACACGAGCGGGTGACGTAAAGCATCATGAATAACATCGAGATTAATACTGATTGTATATATATACATGAGTAATCTCAAGAAAGAAAAAGTAATTAGGCATCAGGGTCACCCGCATGGTTAATAATCAACAATCTCAAAGTTACGTGTAGGTATGTAAATACTAATAAAAATGATCTATGGATTTATCTGCAATTATGATCTTCAAAATATGAAATATAAACCTGAGAGATCAAGGTATTTGGTGGCCCTTGCCCATGAAGAGGAAAAGGAGCTGCAGGGTTCATCACTTGCAGTTGGCTGTTTGCTGCTCTCTCAAATGCTGTGGACATTTGTTGTGATGTGCTCCCCATTTCCTAGAGAGTAAATTTAAGGTCATCAACATCAAACACAAATGTTAATTTTGGATCATGCTACACTATATTAATATCTGAGATGTTATTGCTTTGCTAGCTTTTGTTCTGAGCAAAGTGACATTTGCAATCGTTGAGATATAAAATTACAGTTTAACAATTACGAGTTACTTCATGGGATGTATTAAAAAAAAAATCATTTATGGAACAGTAAATTACATTTTAACGTTTGCTTTTGTTCTATGATTGACTACATTATGCTAAAACACATGGTACTTCGTGCGGTAGGGGATTTGTGCCCATAAATAAATATACCTCTTGTTGACTCATGAAGGCCTCATAGCCCACACCGGCGTCATACAAAATGGGACTGACTGAAGCAAGCTTCATTGAGAGAAACTTCAAAGAAAGCAAGCAAAAAAAGTTCCCTTAGACAAAAAAGTTCCATTGAGAGAAAGGAAGCAAGCGACACAGAACTTTGTATCCTACCTCAACTTGGTTTTGCAAGGATTGAACATAGTTGATAATCTCATCCAAAACAAGGGCCTTCCCCATAACCTAACCAAAAACCAAACTTATTAACTTCTTCTTTTTCTTCATTTTCCTTTTTAATTCAATTTGTTGAATTCACATCGCAATAAATGGGGAAGAACTCACCTTATCACATCCGGGGACGAGGCCTTGCAATTTCTTCATCCTCTCACTTATCCTCTCCCTTCTCACCTAAAAATGTCCACGCACAATAACCATGATTATTGTTTTATTTTTTTATTTCACTGTTTTAATTTTAGATTTGTTAGGTTAATTACCCTCTCAGCTAAGCTGTGGCTATCAGTTGCCTGGCCTCTCCTAGCCCTCACATGAATGTATCCCGAAGGTGGCTCACAATTTGTCGCGTTTGAAGCCTTCGAATCCTTAGCTTTGCTCTTCTCCTCCTCTAATTCTCCCTTCAATGCTCCGTTAGTCTTCTTTCTCTTACTCTTATTTACCTTAGCACCCTTTCAAAATTTGCAAACCACCTCAAACATAATTAAACATGAAAAGAGAAAACTCTAAAATTATGTAAGCGTTTATTATGTGAGTTTTTACCTCGGGTTGGCAAGAGGTTAAGCAACTACCATCACACTTCTTCCTCTTCTTCGCTAGAGAGGTTGACGAGGATTCTTGCATAGCTTCGGATGAGTTGTGGCTAGTGAAGCAAGAAGATGAGGCATTACTATGCTCTCCTCCATTTTGGTGATGAGGGAGGAGAGACATCTCGATAGGGTCTAGGTAGAAAGGATGGTGTTGTTGATATAAGAAGGCTTCCATTGTTATATGATGAATGATGAAGAGGGGAAATTTTTTTTTTTTTTGGGATGGAATAGCTAGAGATGAAAAAGCTAATGAAAAGATGAAGGGATATGAATAGAGAATCACAATATTGAAGGGCAATGTGGGTCTTTGTGGCAGGGTTGCTCCTGGTTTATATAAAAGCTAGAGAGAGGGAGAGGGGAGAGAGATGATAAGACCAGTCAAACATGCACATATCTTCCTAATAGAAAATAAGAAAAAGACAACAACCTTTAGAAGCTCATGTGTAAGAAATTATGTAAGTGTTGTTTGACACCGGATAAAGTGAGGAGTTAAGGATAACAGTTAATTAACCCAACTTAACTAGACAAATATGAAAAGTTTCCACAGGCAATTTGACAAATATATAAGAAATAGAAAGGGTTATGATAAATACTCTTCTAGATGAATTAAATTGAGTTAAACCTCTCAAGCTAAGGTATTTAATAATCCATCTCCATAGACTAATTAAATTAGGTACATCTTTCTCCTTATTTAATTAATCTGTTTTTCCAAAAACCTTTGCGAAAAGAGACGATAAATTAAAAGGAATAAAAAGGGATATATATACTTGCCCTGCCATTGATCTTAAACCAGTGAAATTAGTCTTCAAAATTAGGTATTTGACAGTAGACGTAGGTGTAAGGAATAAAAGTTAAAACATCAGTATAAACAAAATATTAAATCAGTAAAAACAATACAGTAATGTTGAATGCAATCCACAACGTTAAAGTTCTCACTCTCCCTCATCGAGGACTCCGTGGATTTTTGATACAATGATAGATCTCTGTGTCTTTAGTATTTGTTTGTTAGTGATACGAGTGGGGTCAGATGAGAGGCAGGTGTATTTAATCAGTAACACTGCTTAGGTATTCATAGCTAAGGACTTTTTTAAACCATTGCAGAGACGAAGTCAGAACTGATATGAGTTCAGAGCGTAGTACTCACATTTGGTTTTTTGCGGAAGGCAAGCCTAGATTTTGGGGCTAAAGGTTTTTTTTTTTTTTTTTTTTTCCTTCTAGCTTTTCTTTCTTGTTTTGTTTTCAGATTGGTGGATGTTGTTGACGCTGGTGCATGCGAGGTAACTTTTTGTGGATATTGGCTTAGGGCTCTGTTAAAAGTTATGAATCCAAGTGCAGTGATGAGAACATGTGAGTTTGTGCAGGATCTTAGGAGGGAAATTGCGAGTGACAAGACAGTTCAAATATAGGAAGAGGGTGACAAATATAGTAATAAATGAAATCCTCTTGTTTACGGGTGGGTCATATTGTATTTTTATGGCATTTATGTATGAATGGGCTTTCAGGGTTTCGATCTCAAGGTTGGATAAATAAATACGTACCCTCTTTGGCTTGCTGACGGGGAGAACACGCTGTAGATGAGTTCCACGACTGTTGGACGGTAAGAAGCACAAGCAGGCCGTATTTCTCATTCCTTGGTTTAGGGTCAGATATATTATGTATGAAATCACATTTTTTCCCCTCCAAGACTGAGTCAACTAAACCTATTGTTGGTTCAGTTTGCCATCAATGGATTCATGAAATTCTCTCTAGATTGTGAGATATTAAACTTTGTGTCGATTATTTTTGCTATGTTTAGTAACGACATATGAGTCGACAGTTTTGATTAGGAAATGAACTCGATTTGATTTCAGATTTGATTGATTAGTTAGCTTAACTATATGGAGTCCTTGCGGCAACTCAGGAGGTCACATATCAAAGCCATTTCGATCCCAATGAGAGAGTGATGAAGATAATAATGGCAATTTTCCATATTTGTTATTTGACTTGCTTTTATTTTAGTTTTGGATAAGAAAGATTTGGCAAGTTTGACCAGATCTTAATTTAGTTTTAATTGTGAGAGATTTGAGGGATTTTCTATTTTGGTAGGATTTTAATTTTTAATTTTTAATTTTTAATTTTGAATTTTTAATTTTGAATTTTGGGTCAAATTTGGTAGTAGAGTCAGTTGTGGCAATTTGAGTGATTTGAGGGATTTCAGAATCTGTAATTTTTTCTCTTTAAAAGACTGCTGTGAAAAACACCCTATTGACACTAGGAAAGTACCCTAGAGGGGGGTGAATAGGGTTTATGCTAATCTAATCTGATTTTATGCCAAATTAAAAACTAATTAATAAATATATCCTAGCAAATAAGATATGAACAATATATGTCCAATGATATACAAATAACACAAGGGTAAAATAAACACAAACAATATAGTGGATAAAATAAGCAATGAGAGAATGACAATAAAGATGAACAAAGATATAAGTACGCCAAACCAAACTCAAACAAGTAAAATAATCACGGAGTTCGGACCTTCTGTCCTACGTCTTGGCTCCCCACTCCCGGGGAGAAATCCACTATCACATCGGGTTTTCAACGCTCACCCGAATAATGTTTACACCACACAATATCGGTTTTCAACGCTCACCGATCAACGTTCACAATGTAACTACACAAATACCACCTCAAATATTGGCCTCTTACGTGTCTCCCTCAAGTGTTAGGAATTATAACCTACCTCTAGGCATTACCACCTACCCCACTCCTCTTAGGACCGACCACGTCTATCACCTCTACACTCCTCTTGGTGTATTTGTGCAATATAATGTGAACCTCACAACATAGCTCAACAATAAATGAATATTTTCTATACAAGGTGAGAACTCAATTAAGCACAACTCAAAGTTACAATCTCTCACAACCCTAATTATACTATGTATAAAAATACTTAAGCTCAATGTGGGTGTGTGTAACAATGAGAATAAAATCAAAACTAAACTCAAATAAATTCTAGCTTATGGAAATAAAAATCAAACATATAAATAGCTAGATAAGAGTTTAGAAAAACTTCTCTAGATGATGAGAGAGAGAGAGAGAGAGAGAAGAGTTGAATGCTCAAACACCAATGGATGATCTCCTCAAGCTCTTGTGAAAATTTCTTCACAAACTAAACTCTTAAACACACTTTAAAACAAACTAAACTCTTGAAACTTGTTTTTAAAACTTCTTGATTAATTTCAGAAGTTAGAGGGCATGGGGTATATATAGGATCATAAGACAACGCCTAAAATCCAAGAAATCCCAGCAAAAAGACAAAATAACGGAAACATGAAAATCTAGAAAAACAAGTCGTTATGCCATCGGTCGACTGATCAGTCGACTGATGAGCTGACCATTACAAGCCAGCAACACATTATCAGTCGACTGATAAACTCGTCAGTCGACCAATGACCTCGTCAGTCGACTGATCAGTCGACTAAGTAAGAAACAGAAACTTTTGCTTATTCCAGACGATTTCTTCTGTCGACTGAACACGTGTATCAGTCGACTGATAACGTGTTATCAACCTATTATGAATAGTAAAACTGAATTTCAAACCTCTTTAAAAATAGCAAATAAATTCAGAAAAATGTTTGGGAAATGATTATAAACATGAAAATGAACATGTTACAAAAACTGGTTTTGAAAAAGCATCTTTCATTTGTAAAATATCATCATTTTGTAAATATGTTCAAAACATGAAAATGAACATCACTTGTTTTTTATATTTTAGCTAAACCATATTTTGAAACTTTACAAAATGATTTTACAGACTTAATAAAAGATGTATATAATGATTGTTAAGTCCATAAACAAATAACTCAACAAATTTTTACAAAAATGCATGTTTTGCAAACTTTCAAAGCAATAAACATGATTTTATTGAACTATATAAACTTGATATTGATGAAATCATATATAAGTATATAAACATGAAATACGTGTGTGTGTGTGTATATGAGCTTAAAGTATCTGCACACAAGTATAAATCTCCTAAACTAAATTACACAAGCTTGATAAAGGTCTTCAATAAGCACGACTTGGTAAACTTTCGGATGAAGTTTGAACTTGAATCTTGAACTTGAATTGTATTGCTTCACTCCACTATTCCGCCAATCTCCATTGGATATGATCATGAATACTTGATTCCATCCATCCTCCAACGGATTATTTACCTAGAATAAATAAAAAAACACAAATACTAGACAAACAACATTAGTTGTAAATTATTTGCTAAAACATCATCAAAACAAAAAGGCCAACATGCTGTAATCAGATTTTTAAGGAGGATTTGGAATCAATAAAAATTTTTGTTAACTCATTATTGGTGTGAAGCCTCGGGTGTGAAATCCTAGGCCAATGGATGTGAAACCCTAGGTCGACTCCCCTGGTTCCTCTTCCACAAACATCTGCCACCCTCCCCTGTATCTTCTTCGTTTTCCCAAACAACCGCCCCCACTCTTCTCCTCCTCCAGCAGCCTCCGTCGTTGCTTCCTCCCCTACTCCCTTCCATTTCGGGTAGCCCCGCCAACCACCCCCCACTTCGAACAGTCCCGATGAACTTACTCCTGCTCTCCTCCACCTCGAGCAGCCACTCTTTCTTCCTCCACAAACCGCCATATCCACCTCAAACAGCCGTCACTGTCATCTCACCCGTGTCAACTCGTCGACCACGTTCTCTCGTCACCCACATCGCTAGTTTACATGTTGACCCATCACCCTCGTCGTCGCTCAGATTCGTCGTCGTCGTTATCACTCAATTCACCGCCGTTGTCATCGATCATTCAACGATGTTGTCGTCGCTCAGTTCGTCGCCGCGTCATCATCTAGTTTGACGTGCGCACCACCTCCATAGGTTCCTCACGTCGAGCATGTTCAGGCCGACGAAGGTTTTTTCTCTCTCTATTTTTCTGTTAATCTCATTTTGTTAGTTAATTGCATGAGTATTTTATCTCTAAACTCTTATCATATATCCACTGCTTAGATTATATTTGTGAGTTGAGAGTAATTGAGCATGTGACTGTTAAAATTTGATATTGATTGTAGAACTTGTGCATGATAATGAATATTGCAATTAAATTGATTGAGATGGGAATTATTCATAATTATTTGATGCAAACTTTGTTAAACCCATCTGTCATATTAGTTGTTTTGAATTTAATTCCTGCCAAAGATCATGAAATTTGGTGAAACGATGTGTTATTTAAATTAAATCGCTTATTCTGATAGACCCCCTAACAGACTTTCAAAACGTAGCCAACGAGAGTACCCAAAAACGTAGCCAACGATGTGTTATTTAAATTAAATCGCCATAGTGGAGGAAGCTACAAGTGTCTGTTTGATACTTTTCCATGATATATCTCTTCCTACTAACATAAAAATGTAGTTTGATGTAGATTTTATGCTATCTTGGCAACCAGTAAAATCAAAATCAGAGTACCCAATGACCTCCAATTGTTCTGAATTTTTGTATGTGAGCATATAATCTTTTATTTTCTAAAGATACTCTATAACCCCTTTTGACTGCTATCTAATGATCCATACCACAATTGCTTAAGTGTCTGCCTAACATATTAACAATGTATGCAATATCCGGACGCGTACAAACCTGAGCATACATTAGACTTTCTACAGCCGAAGCATAACGAATCTTCTGCATTTTCTGAATTTTAAGGTTACTTTTAGGGCACTGATTAAGACTAAACTTGTCTCCTTTAGCAACAGTGGTGTCATTTGGTCTGCAATCTTACATACCAAACCTTTTGAGTATTTTATTGATATAGCTCTTTTGTGATAATTGAAGTATATTTCGAGAACGATCTCGATGTATTTGTTCCTAATATAAAAGAGGCGTCTCCAAGATCTTTCATCTCAAAATTCTTTGAAAGAAATCTCTTGGCTTCGTCCAGTGACTTAGATTTTTAATGACTGAGATATATGTAACCATAATGTGAGTAATCGTCTATGAATAATATAAAATATTATTGACCATTCCACGATACCGTAGGGAATGTCCGGTAAATATCTGTATGTATCAATTCTAAGACTTCTGAAAATCTATTGGCACATAATCTCTTAACTTTGGTCTATTTTTCCTTGATACATTCAACACTTACGTCAAAATCTGAAAAATCAAGAGAATCCAAAATGCCATCAGGCACAAGACGCTCAACTCTACCTATTGAGATATGACCCAAGCGCTTATGTCATAATATCACTGAATTTTTCTTATTTAATTTACACTTAGTACCACACGATTCTACATGCAAGGTTTCATTATAAGAAGCAATTATATCAAGCAAATACAGGTTGTCATAAGTACTCAAGTAACTAGTTCCTATAGCATTTGAATTAAAATATAAACTGAATTGATTATTTTCAAATAAACAATGATAACCTGATTTGTCCAATACATAAACAAAGACCAAATTTCATCTAAAAGATGGTATTACAAAAGTATCTTTTAAATCCAAATACGAACCAATTCCTAATAGCAACCTAAAGTGCCCAATTACTTTCACATGTACTAATTGTTCATCGCCCACAAATATGTATCTTTTAACATCACTTGGCTTTCGGTAGCTCAGGCAGCCCTGCATAGAAACACTTATGTGAGTAGTAGCACCAGAGTCTAACCACTAAGTATTTCTAGGTACTCAAGCTAAATTAACCTCAGAACAGACCAAAGTAAGGAACATTATACCCTTCTTAGCACGTCTGGCGTGATATTTGGTACAATCATTCTTTACATATCTAGCATTGTTGTAGAAGAAACAACACTGATCATCCTTATGTTATTTCTTCTGAATTGGACCCTTAGCAGCTTCATTATCATTCTTTCTTTTCTTGCCCTAATCCTTAGAGGCATAAGTCATATGAGCACTTTCAGTCTTATCTTACTTCAACATGTCTTCTTCTTGCACACAGTATGAAATAAACTCATTTAGAGTCCATTTCTCCTTTTGGCAGTTGTAACTGACCTTGAACTGATTAAACTGTGCAGGAAGAGACAATAAAACCAGATGCACGAATAACTCATCACAAATATTGAGTTTAAGTACCTTAAGTTTTGAAGCAATATGAGACATTTCCATAATGTACTCCCTGATATTTTCTTTGCCCTTATACTTCATTGAAATCAAGCGAGCTAAAAGTGTGCTTGTTTCTACCTTATCGTTTTTAACAAAATGCTTCTCAATTTCGGTAAGACAATCTTTAGCCTTAGTAATACATTCGGATTCTATGCCCCTGAAGGCTTCCGGAATGCCACACTCAAGGATCATTAGACTCATACGATTTGAACGTTGCCACTTCTTATACTCCTTCTTTGCATCAGGAGTGCTATCCGCATTGAGAGGTTAATGTTGTTTGGTCCTTAATACAAGGTCTAGATCCATGCAGGCAAGAATAATTAGAATATTCTCTTTTCAAACCTTAAAATATGTCCCATTGAGAATGGGAATTGAATTGATGTTAGCAGAAATTGCTGCAACAGATGTATTAGCTAAAATAAACAAAATATTTTCATATTATTAACCATAATTAGTAATCAATAAAATTCAAATAATGACAAATCCCATCTTAAGATATCTAGTTGTTTGTTGGAAAATTTGTAATAAGAAAAATAATGAAAGAAATTTGATTTGTATTCTATTGATCTTGATTATAATTGAATTTCCTGATTACAAAAGAGAGGAGAATTGATCTGGATTCTCCCCTTTGTTTAATTTTGGGTTCTTCACGGTGACGATGGAGTGCCTCTCTCGAATGCTCGCGTCGAGTTTGCTCTTCATTGACGATCTGAACATCTTGATTCACTGGAACATGGTCTTCTCCTCACGATTTGACGTTGTGGAGAACTTGCGTGGCAAGTTTTAGAACTCTGGACAAATTGATAACTCTGAACGAGTTTGGAACTCTATGAAAGAGTTGATTTAACCGAAAATCGGTCTGACAAGCCAAGGCCGAAGGCTTCAAGGAACTTTTTCGCTGTAGGAAGCTCTAGTAATTCCCCCAAAAAGGTCAGTCGAAGATCTCTTCTTTGCTGCCAATTCTCAGGTCCAAAAATCCAGCTGAAGGATGAAGGATCTTCTTTGCTGCCAAGCCCAAGGATGAAAAAGAAGGCTAAATCCAAGAGCCAAATCTCCAGCCCAAAAAATTTCACCACAACTCAATTGAGTTTTCCACTATTTATAGAGGATTAAGGGGTATAACCGTTCCCTTAATTCGCTCCTAAGTGGGGCTGAATGGGGTGTAACCGCCCCCTTAAACAGCTCCCCAAATCGTGGGGAAAACGGTTTAGAAACCGTTCAGTTCGTGCTTTGAACGAGTCAAACGTTAAAAAATAGCGTTCAGGGCCGAACTCTGCGTTTTTAGACTAAAAACGCAGAGTTGGGCCTATTTTGGTGGCTGAACGCACAAGTCGCACTGCATTGTAAATCTAAAACGTAGTGTTGGGACGCAGAGATGAACTCTGTGTTTTAGACCTGAGACGCAGAATTGGGACGTAGAGATGAACTTTGCGTTTTAGACCTGAGACGCAGAGTTGGGACGCAGAGATGAACTCTGTGTTTTAGACCTAAGACGCAGAGTTGGGCTCTTCATGAACTCTGTGTTTTGGACCTGAGACGCAGAGTTGGGCTCTGCATGAACTCTGCATTTTGAGTCCACGAACTTTGCGTTTTGACTCTGGAATGCAGCCACGACCTCTGCGTTTTAATCTCAAATGCGGTCACGACCTCTGTGTTTTGAGTTTAGAACGCCGGCATGACCTCTGTGTTTTGAATATTGGATGCAAAGGTAAGCCTCAGGTAGGCTCGGCGAGCTTCAGGCAGTCCAATGTTCAGGCAAAGTGCAGTCTCACAGACAGACTTCAGAACATAACTTGTTATGAAGAACAGGTCATAACTTTCAAACCGTAAGTCGGAATGGGAGGAATTATATATGAAAATCGACTATCTCAACGAGATGGAGCCGACCAAACCTACCCTATAGGGTTTGGTTTGCTTCCTCCGTTTTGCCAAATTCCTTCTGGTTTGAGAGATATCTACGTTTTAATATGAAGAGACCGTCAATTTATAGTCTCTTTTGCTAGAGCGTTGCAAAGATCGTCACCTTGTAACCTTCGTCTTGGCCCCTTAAAAATATGAGAGTCATCAGATTGTAACTCCCGATATTGATTGTGAAGGCTGTTGAATTAGAACTTTCATTAGTTGTTGTGAAGATCGTCAGATTGTAACCTTCTACGTGAAGGTCTTCAAATTATAGCCTTCTGAAAGTCGTCAGATTGTAACTTCCATCATCGGTGTTTGATGGGGATAAGCTATCTGTAGTGATTTTTAGACAGCCTATAGAACCCCCTCCAAAGTTTTTAAAAATTCGCGGTTGACTGGGACGAATTTTCAGAATACTTTGGATCTCAACTCTGATCTTGGAGCTATTGATTTCTTGTCATAAGGAGTTATTCTTTGCACCCGCTTCGAAGGCATCTTGGTTGAAGGGGTTTTCCATGCAGAACTTGTGTGATGATGAGCTTCAAATAGAAACTGTAGCGATGGTACAAGCTACTCATGAGCAGAAGCTATCAAACATCACGTCACGGCTCACCTCCATTCAGCTGATGGGCCCGCAAACATTCATAGGATTTTTGGTAAACCCTCAGCCATCAATAGATTTGATAAGCCTTTACCGACTACCGTTTGATTCGGGCTAGCATGTGAATTATTTGAATCAGTTTCACATGTAACGTTGTGCTAAGAGAATGAACCCTCTTAGACTTGATGCTATGATTTTGAATACATAGACTTTGTCATTTTTACGAAAAAAGACTAACCGGCGACGCGTGTTAGGCATAGACTTATCTCTAATTAGGGATCGAGATAAAGTCCCCCATGTATGTGAGGCATGGATTTTGATGCTCTTTTCACGGTGAAAGACTAACCGACAACACGTGTTAGGCGTAGACTTATCTCTAATTAGGGATCGAGATAAAGTTCCCCATGCATGTGAGGCATAGATTTTGATGCTCTTTTCATGGCAAAAGACTAACCGGCAACACGTGTTAGGCGTAGACTTATCTCTAATTAGGGATCGAGATAAAATCCCCCATGCGTGTAATGCATGGATTTTGGCGTTATTAATAACGGCCTGCTACGATATTGAATACGTAGGCTTTGCCATTATTACGGGAGGCTGCCCGACAACATGTATTAGATGCAGACTTATCTCTAATTAGGGATCGAGATAAAGTTCCCCATGTGTGTAAGGCATGGATTTTTGGTGCTACGATGTTTGAATACATAGACTTTACCGCTGTTTCTTCCCTGTTACTTGAAACACTAAAAGAAAGTTGGAAGAGCCAGATGTGTAATATTAACTTGGCATAAATTTTTACTTAGAGTGAAATTCAGAAACTTTCTTTATTATCACTGGGATAATTCCAAAAAATCTTTAATCCGCTAGGGATTTTATAATGAAAAATTCCTATTCTTGTTGAAAAAGGATTAACAAGTTCAGGGGGGGTTTGACTGTTAGAGGTGTGATGTTAACCTAACAGTATTTTATGGACCTATCGCTCTATTGAAGAGAGTTGATAAGTTGAATTGGTCGTCAGATGTGTGATGTTAACTTGACGGGTTTGTGGACCTATCGCTCTATTGAAGAGAGTCGATAAGTTGATTGCCAGAGGTTTGGTATTAACTTAACAGGAATTTGTTACGATCGGGGAAACTTTGTGAACTTATCATCCTATTGAAGAGAGGCGATAAGTTAATTATCAGAGGTTTGGTATTAACGTGACAGGATTTGTGTTGCGATTGGAGCAATTTTGTGGACTTAGAGGATTGATAAGTGAATTTGTCAAAGGTGTGATATTAACGTGACATGATTTGTGTTGCGATTGGGGCAACTTTATGGACTTATCATCCTATTAAAGATGATTGATAAGTAAATTTGTCAAAGGTGTGATATTAACATGATAAGATATGTGTTGCGATTGGAGCAATTTTGTGAACTTATCATCCTATTGAAGAGGATTGATAAGTAAATTTTTCGAAGGTGTGATATTAACATGATAGGAATAATATTATGATCGGGGTAATTTTGAGGACTTATCATCCTATTGACGAGGATTGATAAGTTGATTTGTCAGAGGTGTGGTGTTAACGTGACAGGAATTTGTGTACTTGTGACTTGCACAAGATTTTGGGAATTAACGTTTCGCTGGGGAGAATTGCTAAGTGAGTTTATCACCAGAAGCCATGAGTTTTAATGCTTGTGATCTGAATAAGATTTTGAAGACTTAGTGTCTTGCAGGGGAAGATTACGATTTGAGTAATTTTGAGGACCTATCATCCTATTAACAAGGATTGATAAGTTGATTGTCAGAGGTGTATTGTTAACGTGACAAATTGGGAGTGATGCAAGCTGCATTCATACTATGTGGGGGTGATGATCGTCAGAAGTATAATGTTAACTTGACGATGTGAAAGATTCGTTACTCTTAATCAAATGGCTTCCAAGTAACCAACCCCCATTCTTGATTAAGACTTATCAGGGGAATAAAAATAGATAGACATGGCACATCGTCTTGTGAGGCACTATCCATGAAGTCAGAATAGAGGCACATTACTTGGTAGGCCATTATATGATGAGTTTGACTATCAGAGGTAACTGTTAACGTGATAGTTTTGGTGGACCCGCCATCCTATTGAAGAAGCTTGGCAAATTGATGGACTATCAGAGGTAATCATTAACGTGATAGTTTTGGTGGACTCGCCATCCTGCTTGAAGAGGATTGGTAAGGGAATTTGGAGAAAATGGACTATCAGAAGTGTACTGTTAACTTGATAGTTTTGGCGAATTTCGTGGTTGACAGAGGTATTTTATTGAATGTGATAACTCAGAAATTTATTATTCATGATCTAATGAACTACAAATAAACCAACCCTCAGTCTTGAACAAGTACAAGGAAAAAAGGGTAGACATGGCATATCGCCTAGTGGGCCACTATCTAACGAGTTTGACTATCAGAGATAACTGTTAACATGATAGTTGTTGGACCCGTCATCTGACTTCAGTAGCCGTAGTATCTTTCCCTTCTGACTGAGAAGATTGGGCTTGGTCTGATTGCTCAAGTTAATCTTGCCTACTTCTCTCTTCAGCTTTGATCCTGACAATAATCTTTTGAGCTTGTTCGCCTTGAGAGATTAGTTGTCTCCAGGAACGGTATTCTGCAACTCCTATTTGGGCTAGGAGATCGGTTTGCAAGTTGTGTCGACAGGTCTTCACCAGTGTAGACTGTGTTATACCTGTCGGACATCGGAGAGCCATATTTCGAAACCTTTTGACGAAGGCTTTGACGGACTCCCTCTTCTTCTGCTTAGTGGCGAGAAGGGTATGGATGGAGACTTCTGTATCCTCTTTAAAGAATCTTGACAGGAAAAGTCTCTCTAGATCTTCCCACTTTTGGATACATCCGGAAGGTAGTTTTCTGAACCATTCAAAGGCAACTCTCTTGAGGGTGCCAATGAACAATCGAGCCAGTATGGCGTCATTTGATATCATATTCCCAGTCTGTGACTTGAAATGATAGATATGTTGGGTCGGTGATCCCGTACCGTTAAAAGTTTATAGCGTCGGGACTTCGAATTTTAGAGGATAAGGGGTTGCATCCCATTCGGCAGGATAGGGCCTGGTAACTCCCTCATCTTGGAGCTCGCTTCTGTTAGCAATGGCTTTGAGGCGGGCTTCCAATTCTTCCATTTTGGCAGACTAGAGATTCTGATCGTTCTCCATCTCTCTTCCTTCATCAGAGGAAGATTTTAGGTTGTGGGCTTCTTGATCAGAAGCAGCACCATCAACTACTTTTTTCTTTCCTTTGCTTGTGTGAAGTCGGGATGAAGACGTTTTTCCTCTTCGGGAGGATTCTTGCCTAGGTGGCGAATCTGTCTTCTGAGATTTGGCCTTGTCTGCGATGATTTGATTCATTAGGGCTAAAAGTTCGTTGATGGCCTCCTGCTGAGATTTGATCATGGCCTCCTGCTCATCAAGTCTCTTCACGAGATCTTCATGGTTTCCCGTCATATAAACGGAGCTCTCATGTTCAACAAAGGAACTTGACGATTGAGACTCCGCAATGGCTGAGTGTTCATCCTCGGAATTGGTTCCTCTGGCTAAACTCTGATAGTTGACAGGGGGAACGGTTCCTATTTGAGTCCGAGTGCATTGGTAGATTCCTTCAAACTCGTTAGCGATTTCTCTGAGGATCGGCGAACGACTTGTTTCAGAGTCATCGGAACTAGGACCTGAGGCTTTCCCTCTGCCGATCACATTGATAGTGACCCCAGGATATTCGGTCTTTGGAGACTTCTTCTTGTGCGAATATCGTCGTTGGTTGGGCAAGGCAACATTCATTAATTGGACGAACACCAACGTTTTGGCCGCATATGAGCAGCACTGACACCTCGAGAGGATCGTAGGAATCAATTGTTCACATTAGAATGAACGAATGACTTGTTGCATCGGTCTTTCTCTCGATATAAACTCTCTCAAGTCTGTTGTAAAGACTCGAGAATTACTCACTGATCGTGAGGTTTTGATTGGAACCCTCAGTCTATGATTGGATAGGACTGGCTCTTGGTGAACATGGATCTTGAATCCACGTTGATCTTTTTGAACACGACGAATCGCATCGTGTTCTGAAGAAGAAACACGAGGGTCGTGTTCTCTTTTACTAATGCTAGACCGAAGTCTGTGTTTTGTTGATGAAACGCGCCTTTGTCGGTTGCGTTTTTGTCGGTTAACGCAGTTCGTAAGTCTGCGTTTTGGATCTTGAACGCACTCCTGAGAGTTGCGTTTTTGTTCTGGGACACACTCCTAAGAGTTGTGTTCTGTCAAATCAATGCAGTTTTGAGGTCTGTGTTTTGATGTTGGGACGCGCCTCTGAGGGTTGTGTTTTATTTGGGAAACACAGCCCTTCCCTAAGGGCTGCGTTTATCTTGGCTTATGCAGAGCTCGTGTTTAGGCTCACAAACGCAGAGCTCACGTTGATTGGAGGGTCAGCTTTGTTGGAATTATGCCAAAGCTAAGTCTTCTCCTTTAGAGAGGGGACTGTATGAACAGTACAACCCCCAGGGGAGATAGTCTTTAGATGAGTCGGTCAAAACTGAAGCTTTAGTCTCCTTATAAACTTTATGGATCTTGCGTATAGCCTTGGGGCTAAGGGGTCCGGAGGAGAGGGCCTTCTCAAACTTGGCTTGATCAAACTCTACCACAAGAGTTTCGACCGTTGTTCCAGCGAGGTTAACGTTGGATTGCACCACCACTTCTTCGTCAGAGAAACTTCTCCCCAGCGGAGTCGCCATATTTTGTTTGTTGGAAAATTTGTAATAAGAAAAATAATAAAAGAAATTTGATTTGTCTTCTCTCGATCTCGATTACAATTGAATTTCCTGATTACAAAAAAGATGAGAATTGATCTGGATTCTCCCTTTTGTTTAATTCTGGTTTCTTCACGGTGGCGATGGAGTGCCTCTCTCGAATGCTCGCGTCGAGTTTGCTCTTCGTTGACGATCCAAACGTCTTGATTCACTGGAACATGGTCTTCTCCTCACGATTTGATGTTGTGGAGAACTTGCGTGGTAAGTTTTAAAACTCTGGACGAGTTGATAACTCTGAACGAGTTTGAAACTCTTTGAAAGAGTTAATTTAACCAAAAACCGGTCTGACAAGCCAAGGCCGAAGGCTTCAAGGAACTTTTTCGCTGCAGGAAGCTCCAGTAATTCCCCCAAAAAGGTCAGCGGAAGATCTCTTCTTTGCTGCTAATTCTCAGGTCCAAAAAGCCAGCAAAAGGATGAAGGATCTTCTTTGCTGCCAAGCCCAAGGATGAAAAAGAAGGCTGAATCCAAGAGCCAAATCTCCAGCCCAAAAAATTCCACCACAACGCAATTGAGTTTCTCACTATTTATAGGGGATTAAGTGGTATAACCGTCTCATTAATTCGCTCCTAAGTGGGACTGAATGGGGTGTAACTGCTCCCTTAAATAGCTCCCCAAATCGTGGGGAAAACAGTTTAGAAACTATTCAGTTCGTGCTTTGAACGAGCCAAACGCTAAAAAATAGCGTTCAGGGCCCGAACTCTGTGTTTTTAGACTAAAAACGCAAAGTTGAACCTATTTTGGTGGCTGAACGCACAGGCCGCGCTGTGTTGTAAATTTGAAACGTAGAGTTATGACGCAGAGATGAACTCTGCATTTTAAACCTGAGACGCAGAGTTGGGACGCAGAGATGAACTATGCGTTTTAGACCTAAGACGCAGAGTTGGGACGCAGAGATGAACTCTCCGTTTTGGACCTGAGACGCAGAGTTGGGCTTTGCATGAACTCTGTATTTTGGACCTGAGACGCAGAGTTGGGTTCTTCATAAAATCTACGTTTTGAGTCCATGAACTCTGCGTTTTGACTCTGGAATGCAGCCACGACCTCTGCGTTTTGAATCTCAAATGCGGTCACGACCTCTGCGTTTTGACTTTAGAACGCGGGCATGACCTCTGCGTTTTGAATATTGGATGCAGAGGTGAGCCTCAGGCGGGCTCGGCGAGCTTCAGGCAGTCTAATGTTCAGGCAAAGTGTAGTCTCACAGACGGACTTCAGAACATAACTTGCTGCGAAGAACAGGTCATAACTTTTAAACTGTAAGTCGGAATGGGACGAATTATATATAAAAATTAGCTATCTCAACAAGATGGAGCCGACCAAACCTACGCTATAGGGTTCGGTTTACTTCCTCCGTTTCGCCAAATTCCTTTCGGTTTGAGAGATATCTGTATTTTAATATGGAGAGACCGTCAATTTGTTGTCTCTTTTGCTAGAACATTGTAAAGATCGTCACCTTGTAACCTTCGTCTTGGCTCCTTGAAAATATGAGAGTCATCAGATTGTAACTCCCGATATTGATTGTGAAGGCTGTTGAATTAGAGCTTTTATTAGTTGTTATGAAGGTCGTCAGATTGTAACCTTCTACGTGAAGGTCTTCAAATTGTAGCCTTCTGGAAATCGTCAGATTGTAACTTCCATCATCGGTGTTTGATGGGGATAAGCTATCTCTAGTGATTTTTAGACAGCCTACACTAGTACAACATTAATATCAAGTCTTTGGACAGTAATATTAATTACAAGTGATACATTGTTGTAGTGATCAAACACTGACAATAACTCATGTCAAACAATAAAACTATCTTTGGATTGATTCATTATTCACTTGTAAACCTTATAATTATCACACGTTTATCATCGCAGATGTGTATGCAGTCTAAATAAATATTAACCTTCCTTTGAGCCGATTAAATATTTACACGAAAACATACACACAACCATCTAACATTCTTCATGAATAATTTACACAAGAGTTGTTACTTTGGAAACATCTTGTTTCAATTAATCATTTAGAATGAGAGACAAAATTAATACATTATTGTTATATTATTTGAATTAAATAATTGATTAACTACCAAATTAATTCAAATTAAGTATAATTCTGAAATTTATTTGAACAATTCAAATAAATTTCCTTGTTTTAATTAAGTATATAAAAGCCCATAAATTTAAAAGCCTACACTTAATCCACAACTTAATTAAAACAAGCCCAAAGCTTAATAAAGTTATAGGTCCATGATGTAATAGAGGCCTACAGCTTAATAAAGGAATTTATAACTTAATTAGTTACTGACCTAACTATAGACCCATAACCAAATAACTTAAGAGGGCTTCGGCCAGTAAGAAGAAATACATTCATTTCTTCTCAACCGCATCCCAATCCGATGCTCCCCTGAAATTCCCAATGAAGCTCGCCTTCAATTCGAACTCAGAGCTTGCCTGTAATTGAGACCAAGCTCGAGCTCATCTGAAATTGAGATTCAAAAGCTCGCCTGCTTCAACAGATCGAAGCTCGCCTGAATCGAGCCGAAGCTCGCCTTAATCGAGACCAAGAGCTCGCCTGAATCGAGTGTTTGAAGCTCGCCTTCAATTGGGACTCGAGCTCACCTGAGACACGAGCTCGTCTGATTTAGGGCTTGACCTCACCTGCAGAGTTGCCGACAAGCTCGCATACAACAAAAATCAACCTCGCCTGCAAACATTGCTAACAAAACTCGCCTGCAACCAAATTCGACGAAGCTTGCTTGCAATCAACTTCAAGCTCGCCTGCTAGGGTAAGCTCACCCAAAATTTTGTTTTGAACTCACCAGGGGTGAAGGCTCGCCTGCGATTGAGGTAGTCGCCACTGCCTTAACTCCCCTATACAATCACTCATTAGGGTTTCATTCTGAACCACCATCGCCGCTTAAGCTCTCGCACCCTAGGGTTTCCTGATTGCCGTCGCTGCTGTCTTCATTTGATAGCGGGGCCGCCAGCGATCATCGTCGGCGAAGAGCCCAAGTGAACGACGGACAAACCAAAAAATTGTTGAATTTTATTTTGTACTTAATCCCTGAATTATTTTGTACGCGCTCTTAATACATGAAACAATCCAGATTCAACAACCAGAGTTCATAAAAATGATAAAATTGCACACAATTTGGATCAAAAATTTGATCCAGATTGAACAAAATAAGTTTGAATAAAACATGCACGCTACAGTGGAGCATAAGAACTGAATTCAAATTCGTTACTGTTCATGTGCGCAACAGTTCTTAATAAAACAAATTAAGATAAAAAAACCCTAATTTCTTAAACTTAATATTAGATCCCTAAGAATTAATCATGGTGGCTCTAATACCACTTGTCGAACTTAATCGATCTAAAACATATATATGTATGTATGTATATGTATATATATATATATATATATATATATATATATATATATATATATATATATATATATATATATATATATATATATATATATATATACATATACATACATACATATATATGTTTTAGATCGATTAAGTTCGACAAGTGGTATTAGAGCCACCATGATTAATTCTTAGGGATCTAATATTAAGTTTAAGAAATTAGGGTTTTTTTATCTTAATTTGTTTTATTAAGAACTGTTGCGCACATGAACAGTAACGAATTTGAATTCAGTTCTTATGCTCCACTGTAGCGTGCATGTTTTATTCAAACTTATTTTGTTCAATCTGGATCAAATTTTTGATCCAAATTGTGTGCAATTTTATCATTTTTATGAACTCTGGTTGTTGAATCTGGATTGTTTCATGTATTAAGAGCGCGTACAAAATAATTCAGGGATTAAGTACAAAATAAAATTCAACAATTTTTTGGTTTGTCCGTCGTTCACTTGGGCTCTTCGCCGACGATGATCGCTGGCGGCCCCGCTATCAAATGAAGACAGCAGCGACGGCAATCAGGAAACCCTAGGGTGCGAGAGCTTAAGCGGCGATGGTGGTTCAGAATGAAACCCTAATGAGTGATTGTATAGGGGAGTTAAGGCAGTGGCGACTACCTCAATCGCAGGCGAGCCTTCACCCCTGGTGAGTTCAAAACAAAATTTTGGGTGAGCTTACCCTAGCAGGCGAGCTTGAAGTTGATTGCAAGCAAGCTTCGTCGAATTTGGTTGCAGGCGAGTTTTGTTAGCAATGTTTGCAGGCGAGGTTGATTTTTGTTGTATGCGAGCTTGTCGGCAACTCTGCAGGTGAGGTCAAGCCCTAAATCAGACGAGCTCGTGTCTCAGGTGAGCTCGAGTCCCAATTGAAGGCGAGCTTCAAACACTCGATTCAGGCGAGCTCTTGGTCTCGATTAAGGCGAGCTTCGGCTCGATTCAGGCGAGCTTCGATCTGTTGAAGCAGGCGAGCTTTTGAATCTCAATTTCAGATGAGCTCGAGCTTGGTCTCAATTACAGGCAAGCTCTGAGTTCGAATTGAAGGCGAGCTTCATTGGGAATTTCAGGGGAGCATCGGATTGGGATGCGGTTGAGAAGAAATGAATGTATTTCTTCTTACTGGCCGAAGCCCTCTTAAGTTATTTGGTTATGGGTCTATAGTTAGGTCAGTAACTAATTAAGTTATAAATTCCTTTATTAAGCTGTAGGCCTCTATTACATCATGGACCTATAACTTTATTAAGCTTTGGGCTTGTTTTAATTAAGTTGTGGATTAAGTGTAGGCTTTTAAATTTATGGGCTTTTATATACTTAATTAAAACAAGGAAATTTATTTGAATTGTTCAAATAAATTTCAGAATTATACTTAATTTGAATTAATTTGGTAGTTAATCAATTATTTAATTCAAATAATATAACAATAATGTATTAATTTTGTCTCTCATTCTAAATGATTAATTGAAACAAGATGTTTCCAAAGTAACAACTCTTGTGTAAATTATTCATGAAGAATGTTAGATGGTTGTGTGTATGTTTTCGTGTAAATATTTAATCGGCTCAAAGGAAGGTTAATATTTATTTAGACTGCATACACATCTGCGATGATAAACGTGTGATAATTATAAGGTTTACAAGTGAATAATGAATCAATCCAAAGATAGTTTTATTGTTTGACATGAGTTATTGTCAGTGTTTGATCACTACAACAATGTATCACTTGTAATTAATATTACTGTCCAAAGACTTGATATTAATGTTGTACTAGTGTAGGCTGTCTAAAAATCACTCCAGATAGCTGATCCCCATCAAACACCGCTGATGGAAGTTACAATCTGACGATTTCCAGAAGGCTACAATTTGAAGACCTTCACGTAGAACATGTATATATATATACTTGTATATATGTATATATGTATATATACATGTATGTATATATATGTATATATATATATATACATGTATATATACGTATATACATATATATATATATATGTATATATATGTATATATATACATATAGGGAGAGGTTCTAATAAAAACCTAGAGAACTAAAAACCAATCCTAACCCTCCAATCTATCTAATCCAATGGCCTACATTTCGATGGCAGAATTGTAAATATAGACAAATTTAATACACATCATTAATGTGAAAAGGGTAAAATTGGAACAATTAATTACATAGTTCTCTATTTCCCCATGCAACTCTCTCTCTCTCCAAAATCACAGCAGCTCTTTCCTCTCACGTTCTCCTCTCTCTCTCTCTCCTCCATTTCCCAAAAGCTTGAACCAGCCCCCTCTCTCTTCCTCTCTCTCACCACCACAAACACCACTAACTCCTCACCGAGCTCCTCCAACTCCACTGCCCCTGAGCTCCCTCCGACGAACCGAAGCCGCTCTGACGAACCGAAGCCGCGAGTGAATCCAGATTCACTAAATTGAATCCAGATTCAGTGAACTGAAACTCGTTATGGATTCACTAAAAACCATCCTAACCATCCTAACCATCCAAGCTTTCGCTGTAGTGAATCTGGATTCACTGCAGTGAATCTCGATTCACATCAGTGAATCTCGATTCACATCAGTGAATCTCGATTCACATCAGTGAATCTCGATTCACATCAGTGAATCGCGATTCACATCAGTGAATCTCGATTCACTGAGTGAATCTAGATTCACTGATGTGAATCGAGATTCACTGATGTGAATCGAGATTCACTGCAGTGAATCGAGATTCACTGCAGTGAATCCGGATTCACTCAGTGATCTGGATTCACTGCAGTGAATCTGGATTCACTGCTGTGAATCGAGATTCACTGATGTGAATCCAGATTCACTGATGTGAATCCAGATTCACTGATGTGAATCCAGATTCACTGCTGTGAATCGAGATTCACTGATGTGAATCCAGATTCACTGATGTGAATCCAGATTCACTGCTGTGAATCGAGATGGCGGAGGTCGTCGAGGAGGTTGGAGCGGCGGTAGCTGGACGTGGAGGCGCTGCTGTCGGAGCTGACGTGGTGGGAGGGGATGAGGGCGAGGTCGGAGGCGGGGATTTGGTTCGAGATGGCGGAGCTCGGAGGTGGTGATGGCCATGAGGACGACCGATGGGTGGCGCTGGAGGTGGGCGACGAGAGAGGAGGGCGGCTTGGGGAGGAGTTCGGTGCAGCCAAGGGTGGGGACGAGCTCAGGCGAGGGCGGTGGGGGAGCGGCGGCGAGCTGGAGGCGGCACAGGTCGAGCTCATGGGAGGCGACGGTCGGCGCTTGATAGGAGTTGATGGGTGCGGTGGTGATGGTCTGAATAAGAAGAGATGGAGAGAGAGAAAGATGGGGGGTGTACGAGAGAGGTGTGACTTTTGGGGAACTCAACAGTCACATTAATTACCTCTCTTTGGAAGCTGATAAATTTACCTGATTACCCTTATGCAGCATTAATTGTCTTATAATCTCAGCCATTGAATGAATCTCAATCCAACGGAGTGGATAGGTTTTTAGTTTTTAGGATAGTGAGGTTTGCATTTGAACCTCTCCCTATACAAAATTTGTTAGAGAGTCTATTACTAAAAAACGACCATCATATATACCCAAAACCCTATTTCATTTTCTACCAGCCTATTCTTCTTTTTCCCATCCCTGTTCCGCCGCACACATTTAAAAAAAAAGGAGAGAAAACTAAAACGACGACTTCAGAGGACAGTAGGGGGTGTGCCT
>NC_033802.1:62904585-62905091 GCF_001876935.1 Asparagus officinalis
AAGCACATCTGAATCCATGACGAATTTGCACGGATCTGAATTAGGATTTGATCTTCTAATCTTGAGGGTCAAGCACATCTGAATCCATGACGAATTTGCACGGATCTGAATTAGGATTTGATCTTCTAATCTTGAGGGTCAAGCACATCTGAATCCATGACGAATTTGCACGGATCTGAATTAGGATTTGATCTTCTAATCTTGAGGGTCTCTCTTTTAGATTTCTCTTTAGATGAGGATTAAGAGAATTAGAGAACGTAACCCTATATTTGGGACCATAACCCCTTATTTATAGATGTTGTACTTTAATAATTTGGCCTCTCATCAAATTATAATTTCAACATGGTATCTGCACAATTAGCCCATGATTTAATTAAATATTCATTGATCCAAATTAACTTAATTGATCACTTTAAGCGGGTCAACTTTACAGATAGCATTGTACATTAATGTAACATATATGCCAACAATTAGATTTAATCAAACGATATATATACACGCGCGTG
>NC_033802.1:62905101-62912996 GCF_001876935.1 Asparagus officinalis
GTTATAGAGAGAGAGAGAGGACGGATGCATGAATCCTTAAGTGATACGCTGAAGCCTTGAGGAAAATACCATGAGGGGGAGCTCATATCTCTAAACACAGGGATCAGACTGAAGCAAATGATTTTCCCAAAAGTTTAAAGCGATAATTGCATCTATACCGTGTACATTTCCCCATAATTATGAATATTTAATATCAACATTTGTATCCTACTAATCGCACATACAAATTCCGTGAAGACTGTCCTCTTGCATCCCTAACTAGTATCATGCTTTAAACTAATAAGAGACAACCTCCAGAGTACGTTGATATGAATGCAGTAATTGTCGATTCTAGTCGAAACTTATGGATAGAGATAAGCGCAGCAGACAGGGCTAGCCAGCTATTAGTATAGACAAGCCTATGCATAATCATAACTATAGCTCATAGATACACTATTGAAGCTATATATCAATAAATTGTGTACCAAGCCTAGCTACGGTTTCTTAGGCTGATCAGTCAATTAATCCAATTCCACGTACACTGAAGTATTACAGTATATATGCATATGTGTTTTTAGTGGTGCGAATGAGAACTTTATTAATTACTCACTAGTGCTCACTAGTGCCAATGGCTTCCTTAATAAGCCACAACCTAAGGAGAAAGTATTTTGTGTATTAATGTCTTTGGGATTTTTGCTTCCAAACCCAAAGTTTTAGCCCATTTACTTTAAAACGACACGGTTCTACATAAAGTATTGAATGCGAAATGTATATCTCAATAACAAATGGGGGGCTTTTTGTTATAAACCCAATTTTTACCAAAAAATAGCCTCCAAGTTCTATATGTTCCCATAAACCCGAAACAAAAAGTTTTCTTATCTTTAAACCCAAAGTATAGGGTACAAAGTGTATAACCGCATAATGTAGGGTATAGCAAGGTACATACAATGTGATGTAGTAAGCTACATACTTTAGTGTGCATAGAGACATGCCCAGTTATATGTTGCTATACACTTTGGATTCTAAAATTTGGATTCAAAGTTAAATAAAACTTGCATTTTGGGTTTATATGAACATATGGGACTATGTGATATTTTTTGTAAATGGAGTAAAAGTTGGGTTTATAAGCAAAACCCCCTAAAAATATTTCAAAATTGTTGTCGGCAATTTTGTATCATAGACCAACCAACATAGCAGATCAAAACATATATATATATTTTTAACTCTTTAGTAAACCATACCATTTTTTTTATCATGATCATCCATCATTTGAGGAACGAACTTATGGGGTATGGGCCGCCTCATCGGCGCGCGGCCTGGACCCGACCCGGCTTGGCCGTAAAAATAGCGATGCAACGGTCACTTACATGACAATTGTAGGGTAAATGCCTGGTCGGGCCGGACTGGCCCGGTCCGGCCCGACAAAAACGATCACATAAGTGACCGTTTTCAGCCACAACGGTCAAAATTTGACCGTTGTAGCCGACCAGGTCATAACGGTCATTTTGATCGTTTTGCCCTCAAAACGGTCAAAAAAGGGTAAAAAATGAGGATATTTTGGTCATTTGTCTAGGGGTGCCTCTATAAATAGACGGGGTTTTATTTGTTTTCCTCATCCAAACTTGTCTACTTCTCTCTAATACTCTCTTATAAACTCTTATACTCTCTAATACTCTCTTATACTCTCTAATACTATCTAATAATCGCTTTAGCTCTCTATTTCTTCAATCAAATGGCTTTCGGATCTGATTATGAAGAGCAAAACTCAACTCCGGAAATGAGTCCTACTACAGCTACTCCTCCTACTCCTACCGATGTTGATCCCGAATCCTGAGGCAACGATTCTACACCAAGAGCTCCTAAAAGGCCGAGATCCGATGTGTGGAATTTTTTCGAGAAGATAGACGTCACCAGAGATGAACACGATAGACTTCTCACCCAGAAGGCTAAGTGTGCGTTGTGCGGCCATATTTTCCAAGCTCATCATAAGAGTGGTACCAACCACCTCAAACGCCATTTAGATAAACACAACAAAGACCAGTCATCTTAAGGTGATATCCGACAATCTATGCTCTCACAATCCTCATCTTCTGGTAGTCTCGGTAGTTGGAATTATGATGCAAACCGAACCAGGAAATGCGTCATCAGGTTTATCATTATTAAAAATCTTCCTTTTAAATTAGTAGAAGATGATGAATTTGAAGATTTATATACAAATAGTTTTTACCCCTCATTTAAAAAAATTTCTCGTCAAACTTATCAACGTGATATTTTAAAACATTATCAGGAGGAACAAGGAAAAATAATTTCTTATTTTCAAAGTTTAAACTGTATATTTTCTTTAACTTCTGATATTTGGACATCTAAAGCACAAACTGGTTATTTATGTATCACAGCACACTGGATTGATAAAAATTAACAAATGTTTAAAAGAGATATTTTCTTTATTGCATTTGAAGAGTCACATACTGGTATTAATGTTGCAAATTTAATAATTTAAGAACTTTTAAAATTAGAAATTTCAGAAAGAATATTTTATCTTTCATTAGATAATACAAGTAATAATAATGTAGTTGTTGATTTTATCAAAACATCTCTGTCATTGTCATGTAATGATAATCTTTTTCATAGTAGATGTATATGTCATATTTTAAATTCAATTGTTCAAAATGCATTTAGTGAAATTAAACCCATGATAGAAAAGGTTACGTCAGTAACTTATGCTTATAATACTTCTGAACAAAGAATTAGAAGATAAAAATAATTCTGTAAAAGAAAAAATATAAAACCCAGACTAATTCCAAAAGATGTTGACCATAGGTGAAATTCTACCTATGCAATGTTAAGTATAGCACTAGAATATAAAGAAGTTATAAATGATTTTATTACTTTTTATACTTCTAGTTCTAGCTCTAGTAGCATGTATGGAATAACTAAAGATGAATGAATAGTAGTAATTTAAAAGAGATGTTACAAGTTTTTTTATGATGCTACAATGTTATTATCTGGATGTTATTATCCAACCATTACTTTAGTTGCTTTACAAATTTTAAATATTCAAAAAAATTAATAAATATCATTTGGATGATTATTTTGGAAATATAATTTTTCAAATGGAAAGTAAATTTAATAAATATTTTAGGCTTATTCCTCTAATTTTTGGTTTGGGGGTTCTTATTGATCCGTGTTTGAAGGATATTGGCCTTAGATCTTTGTTAGATTCATTGTATGGTGGACAGATTATATACACTGATGATGATCAAACCATTACTGCTACAACTCATCATAATACTATTAGAAATTATTTTTAAAGATTATATGATGAGTACGCAGCTAAATATGGTGTAGCTACACATCAGTCTACAGTTTTGGCTTCTTCGAGCTCAAGTCGGAGCAAAAGTGTAAGTTTTGATAGGTATGCAATGGTAGCTGAGCTAACTAGTGGATCTGGACTTGGATCATCATTGGAGGTTTCTAAAATTGATTAATATTTAACTGCATCTTTAGTTAAATGTCAAAATAATAGTTTAGATATTTTACAATGGTGGGAAGTATATGGAACAATTTCATATCCTATACTTTCCATCATGGTTCGTGATTTACTAACAGTGCAGGTTTTCACGGTAGCTTCGGAATCTGCCTTCAGCACAGCCGAACGTTTGATCGATTCCCACAGGACATCGTTAGATCCGTATACTATACAAGCGGTGGTGTGCTTACAAGATTGGTGGAGGTTCGAGAAGAGAATGCAAAGAATCGATTAGATGGCTAATATTGAAGATAAATTTGAAGAGTTGAGGCTAGCAGATAAAAACGGGTAAACAATATTCATCAAATTATAATTTTTATTAATTAGCTAAAAATTTATATTAAATTATTTTAAAAATAGTTACAAATGAAAGTAATATAGGTGAGTAGGTGTTAATCTAGTTGGGATGTACTCATCTATTGTGATGCGACAAATTCGAAAATAAATTTATAATTATAAAGGATTTACTGATTATTAATAAAGAAGTTATTTTTATCATTTTAATTTTTATAATTTTTTGTATTTGTAATTTAATAAAGAAGTTATTTTTATCATTTTAATTTTTATAATTTTTTGTATTTGTAATTTATGTAATTTCAAGTGATTAATAATATTATTGTTTTTTTATAATTTTTTGTATTTGTAATTTATGTAATTTCAAGTGATTAATAATATTATTGTTTTTATTAAAAATTTGTGTAATTTTTATTAAATTGAAAATTTAAAGAGAAAAATAATTTGAAAAAAAACCGGGCCGGCCCGGGGCCCGGCCTGGGCTCCGATTTTTCCCGGACCGGACCCGGTTTTCTGACAGGGCCGAGCCGGGCCGGCCCATTTAGACACCCCTAGGTTTTGCGGGGAAAATTCTAGTTTTCTCTAAATTTTTCCAACGGTGACGACATCAGCGATGAAACTTTCCCAGCGTTCGTCATTGGCTGCGATCTTGAAGAGGTGATGACGAGTTGCGCGCCAACCCTTAAGTTTAAATATTGTTGTAATTTTTTTTTGAAATCGATGACTTGAGATTAAAGTAGAGTATGTAAATTTATATATTGTTGTTATTTCATTGTAATTAGTTTGTTGTTAAGCTTATGAGTTGGTGGTGAAGGAAAGTTACGTGTTGGTTTTGAATGTTACGAGTTGGTTGTGAAGTTTATGAGTTAGTTGTCAAGCGTACATGTTGGTTGCGAAGGTTACGAGTTGGTTATGAAAAGGTCACGAGTTGGATGTGAAGGTTACGAGTTGATTGTGATGGTTACGTGTTAGTTGTCAAGGTTACGCGTTAGTTGTCAAGGATACGAGTTTGTTGTGAATGATACAAGTTGGTTGTGAAGGTTACGCATTGGTTGTCAAGATTACACGTTCGTTGTGAAGGTTACGAGTTGGTTGTGAAGGATTCACTTTGGTTGTGAAGGTTACGAGTTGGTTGTGAAGGTTACGCGTTGGTTGTGAATGTTATGGGTTTGTTGTGAATGTTTCAAGTTGTGAGTGTTATGAGTTGGTTGTGAACCTCGGTAATGAGTTGATTATGATTGTTGTTAATTAACCTTCACAACCAACTCGTAACCTTTACAACCAATGTGTAACCTTCACAACTAACGCATAAACTTCATAATCAACTCATAACCTTCACACCCAACTCGTAAACTTTTCATAACCAACTCGTAACCTTCACAACCAACACGTACCATTTGTAACTAACTCGTAAACTTCACAACCAACTCGTAACGTTCAAAACCAACATATAACCTTCCTTCACAACCAACTCATAACTATCACAACCAACTCATAATCTTCACAACCAACTCGTAACCATCACAACCAACTCATAACCTTCACAACCGACGCGTAACCTTCACAACCAATGCATATCCTTCACAACCAACTCGTAACCTTGATAATCAATGTGTAACCTTCACAACTAACGTATAACCTTCACAACCAATGAGTAACCTTCATACCTAACTCGTAGCTTGTTCATAATCAACTTCTAACATTCACAACCAATACATATCCTTGGTAACTAACTCATAAACTTCACAACCGACCCGTAACCTTCAAAACCAACATGTAACCTTCACAACCAACTTCACCATCAACTCATAAGCTTAACAACAAACTTATTACAGTGAAATAACAACAATATATAAATTTACATATTCTACTTTAATCTCAAGTAATCAATTTTAAAAAAATTACAACAATATGTAAACGTAAGGGGGTTGGCGACACAACTCGTCATCATCTTCTTCAAGATCGCAATTTTCTTCACCACCGATGACGAACACTGGGAATGTTTTATCGCCAATGTCGACGTTAGTGGAAAATTTTGGATGGAACTACATCATAGTAACATCATGAAAGAGAGAGAGAGAGAGAGAGAGAGAGAGAGAGAGAGAGAGAGAGAGAGATAGAGAGAGAGAGGGTATTATGGTCTTCACATGTTTTAAACTCTTGTGTTTTGTGTTTTGAGGGCTCAAAGAATTATGTCTTTGTTTTTGGGGGTTTTGAGAGTGTTGAAAAAGTACTGGTGGAGGGCGGAATACTTATAAGGAAGTTGGGGGCTAGAAGCAAATTTTCCTTTTTTTAAGGAATGTTCTCTAGTTGGTATAGACTAACATGTTTTGTTTCACAAATAAGGCCTTACAAATATTATATTTGTAAGCCCTCTTTAATATCAGTCCCTTGGCGAGTTAATATTTTGAAAATAGTCCCTCAAATTATTGTAATTGCCAATGTTATAAAAAGCAGCCCATGCATAAACAATGCTTTGGCTGCTGAGAAATGGCCTGAGTGGCTAGTCTAGGAGTGATCATGCCTAGGTGCCGCCTTAGTCTGGTCGGTCCACCTAGGTGCACCGCATAGGTTTTCAAAGGAAAACAGGGGCCCTAATTTGCTCAGATCCAAACTTTGGAACCAAACTGATTTTTTATACCTAAACCCGACTTAATATCTAAAAACCTAACCAACAAACTTAAACCCAATCCTTAACCTAAACATTACTCGTGCTCTCTCTCTCTCTCTCTCTCTCTCTCTCTCTCCTCTCCCTCTGCCCCTCTCCTCCACTTCGCAAATGCAAGCCGGCAAACAAAGAATCCTATCTTCCATTCTTTCTCCCCCCTAACTTCCTCTATTCCTTATCACCATTGCAACTTCCTCTCTCAGCTGGCTGGCATCCTTTCTTGTTGCCCAACCGGTTATCTCACCACCATAGCTCCAACCTTGTCACTTCTACTCCTGCCACCATTGAATTGATTAGGTAAAATTTTAAGGACTAATTTTTTTATTATTTTTGCTGCTAATTTTTTTACTTGATCTAATTCCTTGTTATGAATGGAATATTAACTATTTGTTTTAGTTTTTCTAAGTTCATGTTCACTTCACAATATCAATTATTTTCACTTAAGTCAATTTTAGGTAACTTAGGTTATTTTTTACTTAATTTATAACTATAAACTAATTAGTTAAACAAATAATAAAATTGTAACAATTAAAATAGTAAAAATTAAGTTATTTGAGTAAGTTATGTGATTTATTTGAATCTTTTCTTTATCTTGATTTGATGATCTATGAATGATTTGTTTGTTGTGATGTGATGCAGAATGTTAGATATTCATCCTCCTAAGGAGTTAATGGGCTCCATCGCCATCCCCGTGAAAGCATCCATTATAGATAAAAGAAACTTGAAAGACATTGGTTGGGAGTTTAGGTTTCCTTAGATCCAAAAGAGTTATGCATGATGTAGTATAGATTGTGCTAGCAAAAGATCTTTTTTTTCCTTTTTTTTTGGGGGGGGGGGGTCTTTAGTCTTTAGATTGAAATCTTGCCTGTCGAGGAAACAATTGCATTAAGTGTAACAAGATTAGTCCTGATGATAGGAAGAGGGTGGAAGAAGCGATCAATGCTAATTCCAAGAGAAAGAAATTGAAGGAGATGCAAATCATGAAGTTGTAAGATGAAGCACAATTCAACAAGTCAGATCTGACGGTGATTAAAGAAGAGTAAATTGTCTCTCCTACTCCTACAATAGGGGAATCTTCAAAGAGGTCTAGAGAGCTTACTGTTAGCTTAATGAATGCTTATACAACTAGTGATCCCAAGTTACCAAAGAATTGAAGGGGAAGATGGTTCAACATGGATTGAAGGAAGCTTCCATGAAGAAGAAGAGAGATTGGGTCCACATGCATGTAGCGATATGGGCATATCAGAATAACATTCCTTTCCATGCCCATCTCCATCGACTCCTTTATGATGATGTGCAACATTATTGGGGATTATGGCATACTTAGCAACTACCTAGCATGTATATGCTGAGTGAGCCATTGTTGAAGGGTGCTAAAAATGAGACTAAGGAGTCATTGAAGGAGCACGAGGAGGAGGGGAGGAA
>NC_033802.1:62913006-62913846 GCF_001876935.1 Asparagus officinalis
CAAGTTCTTGGTCAGATAGGAATATGCATTTGATCATGAACTCGTGCATCCACAACAGTTTGGGTACGACTTTCTACAAGTCCACTTGGTGCTCCTCACACTCGCATACAGGGGAATACATTTTCTAGTGGGTAGATGAATGCATTGAGGAGACTGGGGACATAGAAGGTCATTCAAGTTGTCACAAACAGTGCATATGCGAATATGGGGATGAAGGAGAAATTAAAGGAGAAGAAGCCGAGGATCTTTTGGACCAATTGTGTAGCTCATACTATTGATTTGATGCTTGAGGGTATCAAAAAGTTTCCATATTTTAGAGCAACCATTAAAAAAGCAAAGGCCCTTACCGTCTTTATTTACAGCCACCACAAGATCTTGAATATGATGCATCGAATGTGTGAGATGAGGGATATTGTTAGACCTGGAGTCACTTGCTTCACCACTGCATTCATGACTTTCTGGAGTATTTATAGAAGAAGTTGAAACAAAGACTCATATTCTTTGATGAAGAATGGAGGAAAAGCAAGCATTCTAATATCGCAAGGGGAAGAAAAGTGGAGGCTATTGTGCTTTCTGAGAGTTTGTGGTAATTTGTGAGCAGGTTATTAAATGTCTATTCTCCCCTTTTTCATATGTTAAGGGTGGTCCATAGCAACTATAGAACCTCAATAGGATTTATTGTGGGGATGCTTGAAGACACAAAGAAGGAGATTATGCTTGCTTTGAAGAACAAGGAGACCAAGTACAAGCCAATGATTGAAATTATCCAATACAAGTCCAAGGAACAATTTGTATACACCTTTGCATATAGTAGCCTATGTCTTTAACCCTTACTGCCTC
>NC_033802.1:62913864-62989480 GCF_001876935.1 Asparagus officinalis
GATGAGGAACACCAAGCTAAGGCAATTGTCGAGTTGATAGAGAAGTACATAGAAGGAAATGACTCATTTGGTAGAAGTTTAGCAGTGAAAGCTGGGTAGAAAGCGAACTTTAGTCCAGATAAATTGAGTTAGTAAATTGAATCTGTCAGTCATAATTTCTTTGTTGCAGTAGCAAATTCAATTAATGCATTTTACAGCTAGTTGGTGGTATATGTATGGCAGTGATTGTCCTTTTTTGCAAAACTTGGCAATGAAGGTTCTTAACCTCATCAGCGGTCCTTCTGGATGTCAGAGGAATTGGATCATATTTGAGAGAATAAGTTACATGAATATCTAAACTTAATCACATGAAATTAATAGTTATTCATGTATGACTTCACTAATTTGTTCTTATCTTCTTTGAAGATTCATACAAAGAAGAGAAACAGATTACAGGATCTTGTGTTTGTGAAGTTCAATGTCAGGCTCAAGCAAAAGAAGAGGTGAG
Source organism: Asparagus officinalis (assembly GCF_001876935.1). NCBI lineage: Eukaryota > Viridiplantae > Streptophyta > Magnoliopsida > Asparagales > Asparagaceae > Asparagus > Asparagus officinalis. Next base: position 62,914,352 of record NC_033802.1, read on the forward strand.
GAGATGAGAAAGACGTGCTAGCAACTCATGATCGTATTGTGCCGTGTGCATGATCCTAAAAGGAGTTCCCTCTAAAGGCAAGGAAGAGGCATATCCGGATTCAAGAGGTATTTGGTGGTGGATGTATCTAGAGCGACTGAGGTTGCGACGAACTAAAGGAGTGAGAGAATAGAAAAAGCTACAAGACATTCAATGATTATTGGTGAAGAAGAGCCTCTTGCCTCCGAGTAGGATAATGTAATTGAATTCTCCATTCACGAGTAGGATAATTAACCTGAGATGAATTAATCGCCCAGATATCATTGGCTTGGTAATTGTAGATCATGTAAACAAATTTGATTCAGCGGAATGCCATTTCCAAATAGTACTATGCAAGGGCCCTAATAAGAAAGTATAGCAAAATTGGACCATGTCAATAAAAAATAAAACTGCTCAAAACGCAACTTCTTTTTTGGGTCAACCAATAATTAAATTTCTTTTAGTTAAACCAATTGAGAAATACAGACCTTTAACCAATTCAAAAGCCAGCTCATCCGTATGCTTCGTGACTTTTCATTACCTTCAATTAAAGCTCCGTACCGCTACAGCGTTGATGCTAGCAACCATCTTATTTCTTTGTGAAACCTGTCAGTTCTTTTCCTTTCTTGAAAAATCTCTGAATTCAGGTTTTTTTGATCTCTCATATGCTTTGAGATCTTGATGTATATTCAGGTTTTCCTTTCATTGATCAAAAAAATCCCACTCAATATTAATAATACTAAATTAATATTATACTCTCTTGGCCAAGAATATGTGGCCGTGACTCACGAATCAGTGTGTTCCATGTGTGATATTAGAATCCCCATTAGAAACCTATATATATGTACTTGACCACATAAACTAACTGATAAAAAGTAGTCGGCACCCACAAAAAGACAACCAACTAATAATTTAATCCATTAAAAACATTAATAATGTATTCTAATGTTGACAAAAACAACATGCATGCACGCATGCATGAATGAAGATGGAAGGTCGGTTGGAGGAGGGTTGCGGTGCCGGTTCACTCTGTGAAAAGACGTGTATGGTCTTGTCCTTTTAATGTCTCACTCGCTAATTTGAACCACGAAGAAGTTTTGTTTGGTGGTGAGAAATTGTAAACGTGGAATTGTGTGAAGAATTAACTATTTAATTTGTTTTTTTATCAATGAAATAAATTTTATTCATTACCAAATTGAGAAATATGAATACATCAAAATATACTAGTTCCTAAACTGGGAGATCAACTCCGAAAAAAACAATTACATTTTCACAATTCTGTCTTTTATGTGAGCAGGAATATCGTCATTCAGGACTTTTGATAGAATCTGGAACTTCACTCTTCGAAACACAAAAACAGGGTCTTGAGCTTCTTGCCGAAAATTTCTTTGATTTCTTTCCTTCCATATGGCATAGACTGACACAGTAAGTGCCATTCTTTAAACTTTCTTCATAAAACCCTTTCCCTTCAATCTTGTACTATACCATTCAATAATCCTATCCCAATTGCAGGATTTCCATTTGTAGTTCATCCACTCCATAACTCTGTTCCAGAGATCAGCTGAGAATGCACATTCAAAAAAGAGGTGCTTACAGGTTTCTTGTTGCTGAAATGTGCACAGAACACATGCATTTTGCTGTTGATTAATGTCAAGGATATTCATGTGACATAATCTATCTCTTGTTAACAGTCTAGAATGAATAGCAATCCAGGTGATGAGAGAATGCTTAGGATATGACCATTCATCCCAAACTGTTTTTGACCAAGTTACCTGTGCATTCTGATTAATGAGTTCATTGTAGATAGTAGATAATTGGACATTACCTCCAGAGCAGGTTCTGGCAATGATATTTGAAACATTAGAGGCACTTCCAAATTTGGATTTCACCTTATCTCTCACTTAAGAATCTGTTTCCACATCCAAGAATCATTTGCTTTAGATTGAACTTGCCATATATTTAATTTGTTTGAGGGAAATAGATTTACAATAGTAAAGTGTTGCAGTCAAATTTTTATTCTGATCAGTGTTTGATTGGCCATGCATAATAGTTGAAAATGAAATTCTGATTGACATAAAATTGCAGTATTTGTTGTGGCGAATGTGACAAATGAGCTAGAATTTTCTAAGTCTTCAAACTTGCAAAACTGGAAATTAGGCCATATATCTACTAAAATTTCAATGCCATGTACGATTAACTGTTGAAGGAAAAAATTAAAAAAAAAAAAGAAAACCATTGTGTTACTCGCATGTCAAATTTTTACAAGAATTTTCACGTACAAAGATCTATAAACTAAAACCTTTATATTATTTTCTTTTAATTGTTTAAGTTGCATCTAGTTTGTCCTCCAATTTTTCCGCCATGGAAACAGCCACTATTTGTGCATTTGGTCGAGCTTCATTTTCTCAGTGGTCGTAGACTGCATCGATCCTCTGCTATTTAGTTGAAGGAAACAAAACTAGAAAAAATAAATCTAAAAAGTTATACTTAGAATTATCCCTAAAATAATAAAAATGTCCATTCAAACAAACTATTGAAATTGATAAATCAAAATGTACACAAAAAGATTAAGAAACTCCACAAATTAAAAAAAGACAGTATATTTTACGTTGCATACCTTTTATACTACAAATGGATCTACCAGTGGAGCATTGTAAAATTTGATTGCACAAATAAATCTTAAACACTCTCCTCATCTTCTAATGTGGGACTAAACTTTGGGCATAACAACAATTTGCACCCATACCCATTCGTCAGCCCTTCCATCCATGGACACAGTGCATGCAACATCTTTTGTTCAAGCGACCATTAGCTTCTTGACCCTGAACAAAATAAAAAATGTTAATAATTTTTCAAAAATGATGAAAAAAAAGATTTTAGAGGCTTTGAATTCACATAATTAGATTATAATGTTACCCTTGGAATCTCCTCTGCCGGTGCTTGCTTGAACTTATGTCTCTTTTCTTTGGAGACTGAAAAAGAGAATAAGGAGATAAATTAGAATATGAAAGAAACTAAATCACATTAAATTTTTTTGAGCATTTAGAAACTTAATTGGTACCATCTCTTGACATTGCTCTTGGGGATCGGATCTTGGTCCTCAAAGTGATTGGCTATGAACCTAGCATAGCCATAGCATATCATACATTACTTAATTCTCTTCTCATGATCATATCTTTGCATTTGTCCTCTCTTTATAGTCCAAACTCAATCCAACCAAAGATCTTTTCAATTTAGGTTCAAATGAATATCCATTGATATTGTATCTTTTTAAATAGGCACTCTTAATTAGTATATCCAATATTTTCAAATAAAAGAAAGTAAAATGAAGAGTCAGTGAACATGCATTGCACTTAGGCGCAAATATTGAGTGATTGACAAATCAAGAATAAATTTATTTGGAAAGATTCTAAGGTACAAACTGGGCCTAAGACAACGGATTTGGATCCTCCCCACTACAAAAAAGTAGTGGAGAGACCACTACTTTTAATCTCAATCGTTAATTATTTAGTAGGCGCCGGTTATGATACAATCTAAATCTAACACTTACCATACCCCCGTGTATTGCATTCATTTCTAATTTGTACTAAAATAAAAAATCACAACAATCAACTAGATAATCAATGGCTATGATTATGTATGTAGTGGTCCCTCCACTATTTTTTTGTAGTGGAGAGGACACGAATCCCTAAAACAACTCCCATTTACCTTACCTTTTTGAATATGCAAAAATAATGTAATTTCCTAACTGGGAGACTCGTAATACAATGCATTGCAACATTAAGGCTCATGTGTGACAGTGTGAGTAACGCATGTTTATTAAATTCATCACATAAAAAATGTTTTATGATTGTGATGGTTAATACATATAAAACTTTTATTGTACACGGCATTTTTAATTGGATTTGGATCCTCTCCATTACCAAAAAAGTAGTGAAGCAACCACTACTCTATCACAATCATTATTATCTATTTGATGGTTAAACGTTTTTTTTTTTGAATGCAAATTAAGAATAAGTGCAATTCACGGGGATACAATAAGTGTTAGATTTAGAAAGAATCTCAACGACCCTCTAGGTAATTAACAGTTGTTATAAAAAATAGTGGTCTTTAAATTTACTACTTTGTTGAAGTGGAGAGCATCCAAATCTTTATTTGTTTTGAAAGGTATATGTATACTCTTTCTTAACTAAAGCCACACAATTACATTTAATACCTATGTTAACCTCACCCATATTTTCTTTTTCCAGTTGAAAGTGATTGAGTTCAAACTCTTGCTTGAAATTTGTGAAAAACTCAAATGCATTTGATGTTACTAGATATATTGAAGGGGTAAATTTGGCAAACCGCCCTTTAAGTTTAGACATTCTCTGATAACACCGCAACCCACAATAAGGACTCTATAAAAACACCGTATATAACGGGATGATTTATAACATACACAGATTCACTAGTAAAAATTCACGTATTCTAGACGGAATATTCTAGACGGAAATTTTTCCGTCTAGAATGTATTAAACTAGACGGAAAATTTCCGTCTAAAATATTCCGTCTAGAATAAAACATTCTAGACGGAAATTTCCGTCTAGAATAGTATTCTAGACGGAATATTTTATTTTTCTTTTTTTTTAAATTACCCAGATATCCTAGACGGAAATTTCCGTCTAGGATACATCCTAGACGGAAATTTCCGTCTAGGATATCTGGGTAAATCAAAAAACCTCTCCCTCCACGGCCTCCACCACCTCTCCCGCCTCCTCTCCTCCACACCGCACCCACCTACTCCCCTGTCTCTCTTTCTCTCCCCTCCGCCGGCGCCGGCCTCCGATTTCCTCTCTCTTCAACCACCGCTGATCTCTCTCTCACACCCGATCTAGGGTTTCCCCGATCCCAGAGCTATTCACCCTTACTTACGGCGTGATCGTGCGGCAGCTCCTCACGGATCTCGAGGAGGTGGAGGAAGGTAACAAGCAGCTGGATCAAATGTATTAATCTCTCGATTATTTATATTTGATAATCTATTTGTGTTTACTGTTACTTAGATTTCAATTTGATTGTCGTTTAAATTTGTAGATCCAAAGATTTGTTTAGATTTTGAGCTTTTAGTTTGGATCTTTAGGCTTCTTTTATTTCAATGTCTAGGTGATTTTATTTTTTTTGGAGATTTGAACTCTTTATAATAGTATGAATAATGAACTTGGTGGGTATGTTTGTCGTAGAGAGGAATATATATAGGATCATCATATGCTTGATGTAGTTCTCATAATTTTCTCTATATGAACACATATTTTATTGATGTCTATTCTGCTGCGTGCTTAATGGGCTTTTGATTTTGATAGCTATTGTTGGTGATATCACACCCTTGGATGGAATTCCTAAAGAAGAAAAGAGTAGGCGTGAGCATGCGGCTCTGAATGAAATGTGTGAAGTCCTTGGTGGAGGATCAAGGGGTACACAATGTTTTTATGTATATGCATCAGTGTGCTACAAAAGTGAAATTACCTAATATTGTGCTTCGTTTTGTGTGCAGCTGATGAAATAAAGGAGCTTTGGCCAGAATATGAAAACAATGCTTCAATAGAGGCTAGTCTTGTGAAGGATTTTGATAAAGTATCATCTAAACCTCTCTTTAACTTATCTTCTTTTTTTCCCCTTGAGAAACCACAGATTTATTTGTTTTAGCTTTATTTATATCACATTGCCATGTTGAATGGAAACCCTATTTATTCATTTTTTAATTCATAATTGTGTTGAGTTACAAGAACGTTTTGTATTGATTTATATGTCCCTTAATATTTGAATATACAGTCGATGTGTGTTTAGTGGGGAGTAAGATCCATATAGATTTGGAAAATCACTAACCAGTATCATATAAATGCAGGTCGAAATGATTCTTCAAGCTTTGGAATATGAAATGGGTATGTGTTCTTTTCTCATCTTGATTTAGTTTCCCTTTTGTTATATGTATCTATGTGTGTTTATGTGTGCGTGTGTGTCCATTGCTTTGTTGTGTTGCATATTTTCTCATTAAGGACTAAGGGACTATTATGTCATGTTATTAACTACAGATTTTTTGCTTAGAGTGCAAGTGATTCACATGCCTTATTTCTTTATTTATTCCTGTTCTGAAATGCTATTGTAGTTCTTGTGGACTTAAAAAAATGTCTTGTCATTTAGTAACATAATTTTTTATTTCTCATGGCAATTCAAACACACAATCTGAAGTTCTTTGGGATATTTGTCAATTTGGTGTTTAAAACATTGAACTTAGGTGTTTGTGTTGAAAATTACAGACATGCTCTCATAACAAATAACTCCGTGACCACATGAATTATCACATATTACCTTTTGGAAGCTTGTGCGGCTGTGGACTGTTTTTTGCATTTAGATCGTACATCCCCTAAAAAGATATTGCATAATTTCCTTATTTTACACAATTGCAATTGTGATACCAACTCTGTGTTTTTATATCCCCTATGTTCTTACTGGCGTTGGACATCAAACAGACCATGTGTGCATGTTTTTATTGATCAATCGTATAGTAGATTATCATTGAAAGATTATATGCTGCAAACTTGTATTTCAAGATCACATTGCTTGTTCTATTATTTTTCTCTCTCACAAGTCACAAGGAGATCAAGACTTACATTGTTTGCCACATATCATTTAAATATTATTTCTTCCCTTTTTCTGTTTCCTTATGTTCACTGCATTCTCTTGGGCATGTGAATCAACATGTGTGCATGTGTGTCGTGCATGGATGACTGGGATGCTGGAAGGAGGGGTTTGAGATCAGTTCAGGAAATCGAAGAGGATGTAGCTTTTGCTGTTGCTTGATTTTTCCAAAGAGGAGGAATTATGTGTAATGTTGTGCGATGGAGCATACAGAACCTCTTGTAAATCATTTATGTAAAAGTTTGTAAACAATTTATGTATCTCTCTACTATTTTGGTGAATGTATTATTTGAATATAATGGGATTTGATATTGGAATATAATTAGATTGTGTTGGATATGAATATAATTTGTTATTGTTCAATATTGTGATTCTGAAAAAAAAAAAAAAAAAAAAAAAAAAATTACTGTAGCATAGCATCCTAGACGGAAATTCCGTCTAGAATGCTCAAATTCCGTCTAGGATGCCCTTTTTAACAAAAAAATAAAAATAAAAAACATCAAATTCCGTCTAGAATGAATATTCTAGACGGAATTTCCGTCTAGAATACTCATTCTAGACGGAATTTTTTTCCGTCTAGGATGAGTTAATCTAGACGGAAATTCCGTCTAGAATAATCCGTCTAGGATGTATTCTAGACGGTTTTAAATTCCGTCTAGAATATTCCGTCTAGGATGTATTCTAGACGGAATTTCCGTCTAGAATACTACATCCTAGACGGAAACATACTAGACGCCTATTCTAGACGGAATTCCGTCTAGAATAAGCATTCTAGACGGAATTCTGGGTATCCTAGACGGAATTTTCCGTCTAGGATACCTCATTATTTAGCAGTGATTGTTAGAGGCAGTAATATGACTATGTTGTAAACTAATAAAGTAGAGTAGAGAAAATAGACAAGAAGTAAAAATAATTTTTTTTTGATTAAAAAAACAAGGGATATACCCTGTTCAATTAAAGATAAAAGTATGTGATACAAAAGATTTGGATACAAAGTGTATCCTGATGTTAGATAACAGTAGGCTTAGTTCCTTGTGACTAGGGATGTATGACCTTCTTCTTCCAAGGATCCATGAAGATGAAGAGAGGGCAATGTTGTCATTCACCGTTGACATAGATACAAGGAAGAACCAAAGCCAGCCATACATATAGATACAAGGAACTAAAATACTGATATCTAACATGAAACATAAGGTTTAAAAGTTAACAAAAGAATATTTACAAGTTATAACTCTCCAAAAAAGCTTTCTAGGCAAACTGGCAACTACATCATCATGCACTGCTCCTGGGTGAAGTAAAAATAATTTTATTTCCTCAATTTCTCATTCCAAAGTGAGGTAGGAATATCTCTATTTATATGCAAACTATGATGATGATACATGAATCATATTAATTATTTATAGGGAATATCAAGGGGTAATGAATGTATCAATCTCTTTAGAAAATTAAATGGACATCCACCTCATTTAATTGTTTCATAATACTCCTCCTTGGATGTCCAACATTCACAAAGAATATGCATCGTTAAAACCTTACTAGAAAAACCTAGTGGGAAAAAAAATCCTAGTGAAGGAAAAAGAGTACACTATTCTTACGTATTACTTTCTTCCACTGATTCATATATCATTTGAGATCTTCAACCGACGCATTCCAATATTTTTTTACCAATTTCTCAAAAGTTGTAGTCGGCAATGCATTGGTGAATAAATCTGCCAGATTATCATACGATCGAATTTGTTGCACAACGATTTCACCATTCTTTTGCAAATCATGTGTAAAGAAAAATTTTGGTGAAATGTATTTCGTTCTATCTCCTTTAATATATCCTCCTTTTAGTTGAGCTATACAAGTTGTATTATCTTCAAACAAAATAGTCGGAGGATTTATATTTTTAGGAGACAATTAACTATTCTTCCAGATATAGTGGATCATTAATCTTAGCTAAATACATTCTCGACTGGCCTCATGAATTGCTATTATTTCAGTATGATTCAAAGAAGTGGTAGCAATTGCTTCATAGATCGCTATGAAATAGCGGTATCACCACATGTAAGTAAATAACCAGTTTGAGACCTTGCTTTATGCGGGTCAGATAAATATGTAGCATCAACATATACAACCAATTCAGGTCGAGAATTATAAGAATAAAATAAGCCAAAATCAATTGTTCCTTGGAGATAGCGAAAATATGTTTTATACCATTCCAATGTTGTTTTGTAGGAGATGAACTAAATCTTGTAAATAAATTCACAGAAAATGATATATCTGGTCTTGTACAATTAACAAGATACATTAGTGTACCTATTGCACTGAGATATGGTACTTTAGGATCAAGAATCTCTTCATCTTCCTCTTTTGGTCTTAAAGAATCCTTAGTAGGATCAAGTGATCTGACAACCATTAGGGTACTGATAATCATATTTTATTACAATTTTATATCCTCGTTATCTATTTTATATGAATAAATATGCCACTAATAAATGTTTTTATCTTTAAATGTAGGTTAATGAAGAATAAATCTCAAACTCTCATCTCTCAATAAAAACTCATTGACTAAATGAAGAAATGAAGCAAAGAAGCCCATTGAAAAATCAATTTCCAAATTATCCAAAAGCCCAAGAAATTCCAAAGCCCAAACAAATGCATGAAGAAATCAAGAAATTGTCCAAGGCCTAAGCCCAAGAACAAACCTAAGAGAAATCTGCGGACAACAACCAGAGACAAGTTCACATCGATGCCAGCATCGATGGGGGCATCGATGCCAGCATCGATGCACGTATCGATGCCAGCATCGATACGCCTATCGATGCTGGCATCGATACCATCGAAGATGAAGAGAGGGCATTGCCGTCATTTACCGTTGATATAGATACAAGGAAGAACCAAAGCCAGCCATACATATAGATACAAGGAACTAAAATACTGATATCTAACATGAAACATAAGGTTTAAAAGTTAACAAAAGAATATTTACAAGTTATAACTCTCCAAAAAAGCTTTCTAGGCAAACTGGCAACTACATCATCATGCACTGCTCCTGGGTGAAGTAAAAATAATTTTATTTCCTCAATTTCTCATTCCAAAGTGAGGTAGGAATATCTCTATTTATATGCAAACTATGATGATGATACATGAATCATATTAATTATTTATAGGGAATATCAAGGGGTAATGAATGTATCAATCTCTTTAGAAAATTAAATGGACATCCACCTCATTTAATTGTTTCATAATACTCCTCCTTGGATGTCCAACATTCACAAAGAATATGCATCGTTAAAACCTTACTAGAAAAACCTAGTGGGAAAAAAAATCCTAGTGAAGGAAAAAGAGTACACTATTCTTACGTATTACTTTCTTCCACTGATTCATATATCATTTGAGATCTTCAACCGACGCATTCCAATATTTTTTTACCAATTTCTCAAAAGTTGTAGTCGGCAATGCCTTGGTGAATAAATCTGCCAGATTATCAATCGGTTGGATTTGTTGCACAACGATTTCACCATTCTTTTGCAAATCATGTGTAAAGAAAAATTTTGGTGAAATGTATTTCGTTCTATCTCCTTTAATATATCCTCCTTTTAGTTGAGCTATACAAGTTGTATTATCTTCAAACAAAATAGTCGGAGGATTTATATTTTTAGGAGACAATTAACTATTCTTCCAGATATAGTGGATCATTAATCTTAGCTAAATACATTCTCGACTGGCCTCATGAATTGCTATTATTTCAGTATGATTCAAAGAAGTGGTAGCAATTGCTTCATAGATCGCTATGAAATAGCGGTATCACCACATGTAAGTAAATAACCAGTTTGAGACCTTGCTTTATGCGGGTCAGATAAATATGTAGCATCAACATATACAACCAATTCAGGTCGAGAATTATAAGAATAAAATAAGCCAAAATCAATTGTTCCTTGGAGATAGCGAAAATATGTTTTATACCATTCCAATGTTGTTTTGTAGGAGATGAACTAAATCTTGTAAATAAATTCACAGAAAATGATATATCTGGTCTTGTACAATTAACAAGATACATTAGTGTACCTATTGCACTGAGATATGGTACTTTAGGATCAAGAATCTCTTCATCTTCCTCTTTTGGTCTTAAAGAATCCTTAGTAGGATCAAGTGATCTGACAACCATTAGGGTACTGATAATCATATTTTATTACAATTTTATATCCTCGTTATCTATTTTATATGAATAAATATGCCACTAATAAATGTTTTTATCTTTAAATGTAGGTTAATGAAGAATAAATCTCAAACTCTCATCTCTCAATAAAAACTCATTGACTAAATGAAGAAATGAAGCAAAGAAGCCCATTGAAAAATCAATTTCCAAATTATCCAAAAGCCCAAGAAATTCCAAAGCCCAAACAAATGCATGAAGAAATCAAGAAATTGTCTATCGATGCTGGCATCGATACCATCGGTCAGTTTGTTACGAATCAAAGGCTGAAATTTGTTATTTTTGGATAAGATTTTAATCCAATGACTCTCATTCACGATGCCAGCATCGATGGGGGCATCGATGCCAGCATCGATGCACGTATCGATGCCAGCATCGATACGCCTATCGATGCTGGCATCGATACCATCGGTCAGTTTGTTACGAATCAAAGGCTGAAATTTGTTATTTTTGGATAAGATTTTAATCCAATGACTCTCATTCACTGATGTCTACTATAAATAGGGGTAGAGAGTGAGGGGTTAGAGGTGTGAAAAATTTTGTAGCTTTATTTGGAGAGGAGAGCTACTCTTAATTGAGAAGGCCTTCCAAAAATTATAACTTTTGTTGCAATTAATAATAATAATTTTTCTCCACTTTAAATTTGTCTTTTCTCCTCTTTGTTGAATGATGAGGATGAAGATGAAGAGCAATTTGAAGGTTTGCATTTCTTTTATTTTTATCTTTTATTTCTTTTAGTAATTTCTTTATTATTGTTTATTACTTAGATTTACATTCATGCTTGTAGTGTTGATTTATTTTCTTATCTTTTTATTTTATTTTTGCACTTTAATTTGTAGAGTAGATTTATTTTCTTGCATTTAATTTTTGTAATTTATTTTGTAGTTTAGATTTTAATTCTTTGTAGTTAGATTTATTTCTTGTTCATAGTTTAAATTTTTTTTCTTTTTATTTTTGTAATTAGTTCTTTTTCTTCTTGCTTTTATTTCTTAAGATGTGAAATTAATTCTTGTAGGAATCTTAAAATTGTATGAAACTAGTTTAATTTTTTTATATTGTATGAATTCTTCTTTTTCACTTAAAATATTCATGTTTAGGATAATCAACTAGAAAACTAATCGGTAGAAGAAGAATTTGATAATCTATGCTTATCTTAAATGGTTTGATAGGTTATACTTATGAATTCTAGGATTACTATCTTGTTGTTATTCTTATCATGATTTTTATTTTGACTTAGATGATAATTTGATAGGTTATACTTTCCTTAAATGGTTTGATATTCTATACTTAATAAATCTAAATTTTAAGATTAGCTAGTGGATTAAATTCTAGATTTCTCATATCTTAATTGAATCCTCCATCTTGACTTTCTTGAATTTTTTTTTTCATTCTTGATTTTATTTCTTGATTTTATTCATTCTCCTTTCTTCCCTTATGATTTCATTTATTCTTTGATTCTTATTTCTTTTCTCTAAAATTCAATTTATTGTCTTTTGCATATATTCACAATAATCACTCATCACAATCACACTTATTCTTTAATCCTATTTTGTCACGCACACAACATAAGAACCTATTCTAATAATCTCTTAAAATCACCTTCCTCATAGGATCGATAACTTTTTATACTATAACTTGATCAATTGTGCACTTGCAATTTTGGTACATAATTACGCTGCATCAAGTTTTTGGCGTCGTTGCTGGGGAATGTGCTAAAATAGGATTTTATTATTTTGGTTCTTTAACTTGTGTGTTTTCTTGTGAAGGAACCGCTTGGAGCATGAAAATCTTAGATTGAAGATCAAGAACTTAGAGAATTGCTTTCGGGTAAGTCTTTTTTCTAGCGTTTTCAATTCCACCTTTTTTAGTTAGCTTCACAATTAGAGACAATTAGGATTTGAAAAAAAAAAATTATTTTTGTTAACCATAATAAAATTCACTTTTCACTTAGACATTAACTAACAAGATAATAAATTCAAACAAGAGCTCTCTTCTCACATTTGATTGTTGTTGACCATAATTAAAAAATATAAAGATTTTTTTTATCATCCTTTTTTAGTCACTTTTAATTTCTAGGGTTGCATTTAATATAGTTTGTAGGAATTCACCAAAGTGATTGTAGCACTTGATTTGGCACATACTTAAAACATTCTTAAGGGCAAAACCCCATAATCAAGATAAGGTAAGGGATTTCATCACCCTTTTCTTAGCCTACAAATCACTAATTCCTCACTTCACAAACTCAAGCCTTCTAAAACTCATTAGACATTGGTCCCTAAGGACTCAAGCTCAATAAGGAATAAGAAATCCTTAAGTGAATCGGTTTAAGTTTTCTCAGATTAGTTGGTGTCTAAGACAAGGTTTAGGAGTTGCGTAAAGCGCTCCGTAAGGAACGAGGTACTTAATTGATCTCTGATCACCTTCTAGTACTGTCCTTACCTGACTAACTACCTGGGTAAAACTTTAATCTTTTCACTGTAGGAGTTTTTGGTTAGGAGCTGGTCTAGTTGAGTTAGGCTAAACCCTAGAATTAGAGTGATTAAAAAGTGATTGCTTTGATTTGTTTTAGTTAGGATTTTTCTTTATCCTTTTCTTCTCATAAAAAAAATTAATTTTCTTTCTTTCTTTTAAAAAAATTATAAAAAGAAATTGTTTTGGTGTATGCAAACTTGGGTTAGGGATAATTCTCATCGTTTAATCCGTATTGAACCAATCTAAGAAATAACAAATCAACCCATTCTCCGGGATATGTGTTACCCTACCAGAAATGCAATTTCATCTTGCATAAGGCTTTCCGAAGTAAATGGGGTAAATTTTGAGCTTAGACCGCATTACATAAACATGCTTCCCAAATTCCTTAGTAATGAAACAGAAGATGCATATATTTTTATTTCGGAATTTGAGGAAGTGTGTATTATAATTAAAATGAGAGAATTAACCGAAGATGCGATTAAGCTTAGATTTATTCCATTTGCTCTTAAGGATAAAGCTAAAAAATGACTGTACAGCTTATCGAAAAATTCCATCTCAACTTGGGATGAATTTGTTACCATTTTTCTTAAGAAATTTTTTCCTATTCACAAAACGGTAAAGCTAAGGAACAACATTCAAAACTTTAAAATTATCCCGGGAGAGCCATTCTAAAAATATTTTGACCGATTCAAAGATCTTTTAATCCAATGTCCTCATCATGGTCTAGAGAAATGGCGATTGTGCTAAGTCATATATGAAGGATTGGACTATTCTTCAAAAACATCTTTAGAATCAATGTGTCAGGGAGATTTTATGAGGAAAAACGCAGATGAAGCTTAGGAATTCCTAGAGATTCTATCTGAGAAAACAATGCAGTGGGAACACTATGATGACAGAGTTTTATCAGTTCCCCAATCTAAGTCTAGTAGTCTTTCCTTGGAGTCAAACATTGCTTCTGAAGCGAAGATGGCGACGATTATGCGGAGGTTAGAAGCCTTAGAAGTTAAGGAACGAGCTCCAGCTCAAATCAATCATGTTTCTACCCCGAGTTGTCATAACTGTCAGTCTCCTACCCACGTTTCAGAGGAATGCACTCTTCTAGGAAATAACCATACATTAGAACAGATGAACGCTGCATTCCAACGCCCTAAAAATGATTCATTTTCTCCAACCTACAATCCAGGTTGGATAAATCATCCCAACTTTGCATGGAATCAAGGAAATTCTCCCGGAAATCAAAACTTTATTCTCGCGTCGAACCAACAATTCCCTTGGGGAAATACACTTCCATTCAACACACCAAACAATTTTTAACAAGCTAACCCAGTTTTTCCAACCCAACATCTTCATCCTCACCAGCCTACAAACGTTTAAGTGTCTTAGAAAAGGGTTTAGAAGCTATGATCAAAGCTTCTACACAAACTACCAACATGTTGACCCAGTCATCCACCACTCTAAATTCCTTCATGCAAACCACCGGCCAAGTGCTCAACTCGAACACTCAAGCCATAGCCCGGTTAGAAACCCAACTTGGGCAACTAGCCACTGCCGTGAGTGAGAGAGAAAAAGAAAAATTCTCAAGTCAACCTGTTGCAAACCCTAAAGACAATGGATCCGGTTCAAACCACCCAGCTCATGTGAATGCAGTTCACACACTGCGATCAGGAAAACAAATAGACAACAAAGTTAGAATGCCACCGGATCAAACCCCTTCTCCCATCCAACACACTCCTTCCGATGAAGCAATTCCTTCCGATGATCAAAACACTGAACATGAGATTGAGCTTGATCTAGATAAGTATAGGCCTGTTGCCCCCTTTCCAGATAGACTTAAACATAGAAAAAACTCCCTGCAGGTTGATAAGGCATTTCTAGACTTGGGAGCTAGCGTCAACCTCCTTCCTTATTCGGTCTATCAATAGCTAGGTGTAGGAGAACTTAAACTGACAAGATGTACTCTATAGTTAGCTGATAGATCTGTAAAAATTCCCAAAGGAGAGGTAGAGGATGTTCTGATCAAAGTTGGAGAGTTCATTTTCCCTGTTGATTTTATTGTCTTGGAAACGCAGCCCGTTTTTAATCTCAAAAGTCAAATCCTCGTCATTCTAGGAAGACCGTTCTTAGCCACCTCAAATGCTTTGATCAATTATAGAACCGGTCAAATAAAACTATCTTTTGGGAACATGACTATTGACCTCAATATTTTCAACTTAGGAAGGCAACCTAGTGATCCATCTGATCAACCAATGGAAGTGAATTTTTCAACTTAGGAAGGCAACCTAGTGATCCATCTGATCAACCAATGGAAGTGAATTTCATTCAGGGAATATCAAGTGAGCAACAAGAGGGAGAGTGTGAGTCAGATTCAAGTGCATCTGACTTAATGATTGAGGAGTTTTCTAATGACGAACTAGAGTTAGATCCGCTAGTCAATTATGTTTCTACTACTGGCTGGCAACGAGAACATTTGGAGATAGAACCCCGAGTTCAGCTTCGCCCATCTGTAGAGGAACCCCCTAAGTTAGAGCTCAAACCTCTACTTGAAAATTTAGAGTATGCCTACTTAGAGGAGAACGAGTCTTTACCGGTTATCATTTCTTCTGATTTGACTACCGGTCAAAAGAAAGCTATCTTAGATGTTTTAAGAAAGAATAGGGAAGCCATTGGATGGACCATGGCTGATATCAAAGGGATTAAACCAGCCATTGTTCAACACCGAATCCATTTGATAGATGACGCCAAACCTACTAGAGATCCTTAACGTAGGTTAAATCCAGTGATGAAAGAAGCTGTTAGGAAAGACATTCTGAAATGTCTCGATCATGGGATCATTTATCCCATTTCTGATAGTTCATGGGTGAGTCTGGTCCAAGTTGTTCCAAAGAAATTTGGGATCATTGTGATCCAAAATAAGGCGAATGAGCTGATTCCTACTCGGATCCAAATTGGATGGCGAGTTTGCATTGACTACCGAAAACTCAACTTAGCCACTCGAAAAGATCATTTCCCTCTTCCTTTCATTGACCAAATGTTAGAGCGTTTAGCATGACACGAGTTCTATTATTTCCTAGATGGATATTCAGGTTACAATCAAATCCCTATCGCTCCAGAAGATCAGGAGAAGACAACCTTCACTTACCCGTATGGAACATTCACATACCGACACATGCCTTTTGGGCTGTGTAATGCATCTGCCACTTTCCAACGTTGCATGATTAGTATTTTTTCTGACATGGTAGAGAGATTCCTCAAAATTTTCATGGACGACTTTTCCATTTTTGGTGACACATTTTCCTAATGTTTGCATCATCTTAAACTGGTCCTAGAACGGTGTAGGGAGAAAAATTTGACTCTCAATTGGGAGAAATATCATTTTATGGTCAAACAAGGCATTGTCTTAGGACATGTTGTTTCCAATAGGGGAATCGAAGTGGACAAAGCTAAGGTAGATCTCATTTCTAATCTTCCTCCTCCCAAAACAGTCAAAGATGTGAGACCGTTTCTTGATCATGCTGGTTTTTACCGACGTTTCATTAAGGATTTTAACAAAATTGCTAGACCCTTGACCAATCTCTTAGCCAAGGATACATCATTTGTCTTCTCTCCCGACTGCCTCAAAGCTTTTGAATATCTGAAAAAGGAGCTAACCATAGCTCCTATCATTCATGCACCGGACTGGACCTTACCCTTCGAACTGATATGTGATGCATCTGATTCTGTGATTGGTGTTGTTTTAGGACAACGGTTTGATGGAAAACCGTATGTAATCTACTATGCCAGTAGGACTCTGAATGATGCCCAGCAAAATTACTTTGTCAAAGAAAAAAGAGTTTTTAGCTGTAGTCTTTGCCTTAGAAAAATTCAAGTCCTACCTCATCGGTTCCTTAACCAAAGTTTTCATAGATCATGCCGCACTAAAGTACATTTTGACCAAAAAGGATGCTAAAGCACGGCTCATTAGATGGATTCTCCTACTTTAAGAGTTTGACATCCAAATTCTTGACAAAAGGGAAACAGAGAACCCCATAGCAGATCACCTCTCTCGACTCCCAAATGGACCAACATCAATCGTCCCGATCAACGAACATTTTCCAGATGAACAATTCCTAGAAATCCAATCTGTTCCATGGTTCGCCAACATTGTGAACTATATAGTCATGAACCAGATCCCTTCTCATTGGTCCAAATAGGATAGATCCTGTTTTCTCTCCCAAGTAAAATACTTTTACTGGGATGATGCATATCAGTTCAAATACTGTCCTGATCAGATCTTTAGGAGGTGTGTTCCCACTGAAGAAACTAGGAGTATTCTCTTTTTTTTGCCATGAGCAAGCATGTGGGGGCCACTTTGGCCCAAGAAAAACAGCTAAAAAAATTCTCCAATCTGGGCTATACTGGCCCACTTTTTTCAAGGATTCATACGAGTTTTGCAAAACCTGTACCCGCTGTCAGCTTTTAAGGAAAGTCACTAGGCGAAATATGATACATTTATAACCCATCTTATCTGTTGAACTTTTTGATCTGTGGGGTATCGATTTCATAGGACCATTTCCAAATTCCATTGGAAATGTTTACATTCTAGTAGCTGTTGAATACATGTCAAAATGGGTTGATACGGTAGCTTGCAAAACTAATGACAACAAAGTCGTTGTCAAGTTTTTAAAAGAGAATATTTTTGCACGGCTTGGAGTACCCCGAGCGATCATCAGTGATAACGGTACACATTTCTGTAACCGTTCTTTTGAGGCTTTGATGAGAAAATATTCAATCACACATAAATTGTCGACTCCTTATCACCCCCAAACCAGTGGACAAGTAGAGGTCACAAACAGGCAGATCAAACAAATATTAGAAAAAACAGTTAATCATTACAGAAAAGATTGGTCTGTAAAATTATATGATGCTCTATGGGCATATAGAACAGCTTTCAAGGCCAATTTGGGAATGTCACCGTACGGACTCGTGTTTGGAAAAGCTTATCACCTACCAGTAGAGTTGGAGCATCGAACAATATGGGCAATAAAACAATTAAATTTTGATTCAGACTCGGCAGGTAAGAACAGATTGCTCCAAATAAATGAGTTGGAAGAAATTCGAAATGATGCGTACATAAACTCAAAAATTTACAAAGAAAAAACCAAGATTTTTCATGACAAATTAATTTTACGAAAAAATTTCTCTCCAGGACAGAAAGTTTTATTGTACAATTCAAAATTATAACTTTTTCCTGGAAAATTAAGATCAAGATGGACATGTCTATTTTTTATCAAACAAGTTTTTCCACATGGGGCTGTCGAGATAAAAAATCCTAAAAATGATAACATTTTTAAAACAAATGGTCAACGTCCGAAACCATTTTAAGAATTTTCTACACTCGGAGAGGAAGAGGTGTTGGTTCTTCATGAACCTTATTATCTATAAAAAAATAAAAATAATATAAAATAAAAAATAATAATAATTTTTTTCTCTTATTTGATTTCTTCATCCTTATACTAACAGTAATTGCAGGTCCTTATCATCATTGTCGACCGAACAAATGTAAGTTTTTTAATTCTTATCTGCTTTACTTTGTGCATCAGCAAATTTACATTGAAGACAATGCAAAATTTAAGTGTGGGGGTGGGAAGTACATATTTTCCTCTTTATTTTATCCTTTTGTTGCATTTTTGACATAATTTTTGTTTCAAAATACCTTAGACTTTTAATTAAAAATAATAAAATTTTTGCATGCTTAACTTAGAGTTGAAAATATTTTTTTAAGTTATCTTGATTTACATATTTTTTTAGACTATATATACTTACACACATATATATATTAAATAAACTAACCTTATAAAAGAAGAGTGCGAAAAATGGGCACCAAAAAGAAAAAAAAAAACTCTTAAATTCAAGGTGATTCTATCTTATAAAGCCTAAGTTGACAGAGTAATTAAAACCAATGAGTATCTCTATATACTTAGTGACCTAAGCCCAATTGGGTTGGGATTCATTAGCCCAAAACTCGTTAAATGATCACTTAGAAAGTACGTTAAAATAGTCACCAAGAATTAGAGAGTGAAAAAAAAAATTTATATACATATATATCTATAACACTAACCTTTTTTGTATATATGGTCTTGAAAAATAATTTTTGATCAAGAGACTTAAAAGTTATTTAAAACAAAGAGTTAACATGTTCTTTTTAAAACTTTTAAATTAAATCTCTAAGATTTGACTTGGTTTGTATTGCTATAATGAAAAAGATTTTCTAAGAGATTTACATTGGAGTTATATATAAAAACGTTTTCTTGATTATTAACTAGCTTCAATTAGAATGTCTAAATGTATCAAAAAAAATAGTTATTTACTAACTTATTTAACTTGGCAAGTTGACTAAATTTTGTGGGTATATTTACTACAAACCCTCACGAGACTACAACTCGTCCACTAGGGTAACCTAGGGGTTTAAAGGCTTGTTGTATGCGCTAAATAAAACCGCGATTCCTGCAAAAGTGAGTTAGGATTTTCTTTTTATTTTTCTTTACTAGAGGACTAGCAAAAGTTTAGGTGTGGGGGTATTTAATAATCATATCTTATTATAATTTTATACTATCATATCTATTTTATATGAATAAATATACCACTAATAAATGTTTTTATCTTTAAATACAGGTTAATGAAGAATAAATCTCAAACTCTCATCTCTTAACAAAAACCCATTGAATAAATGAAGAAATAAAGCAAAGATACCCATTGAAAAATCAATTTCTAAATTATCCAAAAGCCCAAGAAATACCAAAGCCCAAACAAAGGCATGAAGAAATCAAGAAATTGTCCAAGGCCCAAGCCCAAGAACAAATCCAAGAGGAATCTGCGGACAACAACCAGAGACAAGTTCACACCGATGCCAGCATCGATGGAGGCATCGATGCCAGCATCGATGCCCGTATCGATGCCGGCATCGATACCCCTATCGATGCTGGCATCGATACCATCGGCCAGTTTGTTACGAATCAAAGGCTAAAATTTATTAATTTTAGATAAGATTTCAATCTAATGGCTCTCATTCACTGATGTTTACTATAAATAGGGGAAGAGAGTGAGGGGTTAGAGGTGTAAAAAATTTTGTAACTCCATTTAGAGAGGATGGCTACTCTTAATTACGAAGGCCTTCCAAAAATTATAACTTTTATTGTAATTAATAATAATAATTTTTCTTCACTTTAAATTTGTCTTTTCTCCTCTTTGTTGAATGATGAGGATGGAGATGAAGAGCAATTTGAAGGTTTGCATTTTTTTCCTCTTTTATTTCTTTTTAGTAATTTCTTTATTATTGTTTATTAGTTAGATTTACATTCATGCTTGTAGTGTAGATTTATTTTCTTATTTTTTATTTCTTTTTGCACTCTAATTTGTAGAGTAGATTTATTTTCTTGCATTTAATTTTTATAATTTATTTTGTAGTTTAGATTTTAATTCTTTGTAGTTAGATTTATTTCTTATTCATAGTTTAGATTTTGTTTAGATTTTAATTCTTTGTAGTTAGATTTATTTCTTATTCATAGTTTAGATTTTTATTTTCTTTTTATTTTTGTAATTAGTTCTTTTTCTTCTTGTTTTTATTTCTTAGATGATAATTTGATAGGTTATACTTTCCTTAAATGGTTTGATAGTCTATGCTTAAAAATCTAAGTTAAAATATGATAAAAAGAGAATAGTTTGTATTTTGTAATTGAGATTAGCTAATGGATTAAATTCAAGATTTCTCATATCTTAATTGAATCCTCCATCTTGACTTTCTTGAATTTTCTTTTCATTCTTGATTTTATTTCTTGATTTTATTCATTCTTCTTTCTTCTCTTATGATTTTATTTATTCTTTGATTCTTATTTCTTTTCTCTAAAATTCAATTTATTGTCTCTTGCATATATTCATAACAATCACTCATCACAATCACACTTATTCTTTTAATCCTATTTTGTCATGCACACAACATAAGAACCTATTCTAATAATCTCTTAAAATCACCTTCCTCGTGGGATCGATAACTTTTTATATTATAACTTGATCAATTGTGCACTTACAATTTTGGTACATAATTATGCCGCATCATGTACTTAATGGATGTGCTTTATCTATGTAGAACCGCTTTAATACCTTCTGGGTATAAGCAGTTTAGTGAATAAAAATCCTATTTTCTAAATGTTCAACTTGTAAAACAAGGAAAATTTTGGTTTTTCCAAAATCTTTGATCTCAAATTCTTTCTTCAAATATTCAATCGCCTTTTGGAGATCTTCAGGAGTTCTAATCAAATTAAGGTCATCAACATAAACAGCAATGGTCACAAAATTTGACCTATTCCTTTTTATGAAAACACATGGACATATAGGGTCATTTGTATTACCTTCTTTAACTAAACATTCACTAAGACGGTTATACCATATTCGTCCAGATTGCTTGAGTCTATACAAAGATCTTTGTAATTTAGTGGAGTACATTTCTCTTACATTTGATTTACATGCTTCAGGCATGCTAAATCCTTCAGGGATTTTCATATAGATATCATTATCTAATGTTCCATACAAATAAGTAGTGACTACGTCTATCAGACGCATATCAAGTTTTTTATGTACTGCTAAACTCACAAGATATCTAAATATAATTTCATCCATTACTGGAGAATATGTCTCATCATAATTAAATCCCGGTCTTTGTGAAAATCATTGGGCTACAAGTCTTGCTTTATATCTCAATATTTCATTTTACTCATTTCTTTTCCTCACAAATACCCATTTATATCCTCACAAATACCCTTCAGGTGTTTAGGCTACAGATCCAAAAACTTTTCGTTTAGCCAGTGAATCTAGTTCAAATTAGATCGCATCTTTCCATTTGACCAATCATTTCTTCGCCAACATTCATCAACCGATTTGGGTTCATGATCCTCGTCTTCTTCCATAATCTCAAGTGCTATATTATATGCAAATGCATTATCGACAATTATTTCTCTTCGGTTCCAACTCTTTTCCGTAATAATAAATTTATTAAATTTTCTATTGTTTTATTCTCTTTAGGAGTTCGCTCTTTAGGAGCGACCTCTTCAGGAGGTTGATCATTCTCTTCAAGAGTTGGCTCTTCAAAAGCGACCTCTTCAGGAGGTTGAATTTTGTCATTAGCAATATTTTGATCATTCAATCCTCTTTTCTTTCGAGGATTCTTATCTTTGGATCCAAAAGGTCTACCACACTTCAGGCGTGTTTTAGATTCGTTAGCACTTTTAATTTGTTCTTTTGGGATTTCAATTTTAATCGAACATTTTTTGCTGGAATATGTAATTTAGTAATTCTTCTAGAATCAATAAAAGCATCCAGTAATTGGTTTGCAATTTTTTGTAACTGAATAATCCTTTGAACTTCTCGTTTACATTATTTTGTACGGTGATCAAGAAAGTCTAATGATATTTTCCAAGTAATTTTATTTTTCGGTTGATCTTTACCTCCCCCTAATATCAGAAAATATGATTCATCAAAATGACAATCTGCAAATCTTATAGTAAATAAATCACATGTTAATGGTTTAACATATTTAATTATAAAAGATGATTCATACCCAACAGATATCCCCAATATTCTTTGAGGGCACATTTTAGTATGTTGAGGCTGTGCAATAGAAACATATACCGCACAACCAAAAATTATTAAATAGAAATATTGGGCTCATGGCCAAGAACTAATTATAAGGGAGAATAAGTATGATACCTTGTCAACCTAATTCTCACAAGTGTTGCTGCATGTAATATAACATGTCCCCAAACATATAGAGGAAGTTTAGACCTCATTAACAATGGTCTTGTAATTAATTGAGGTTGTTTAATAAATGATTCGGCTAGGCCATTTTGTGTATGAACATGAGCTATAGGATGTTTAATACTTATTTCAATAGACATGCAATAATCATCAAAAGCATGTGATGAATATTCACCAGTATTATCTAGACAAATTTTCTTAATGGGATACTTAGGAAATTATGCTCGCAATTTAATTATCTGAGCAAGCAATCTCGCAAATGCCAGGTTGCGACTAGATAATAGACATACATGTGACCATCTTGTTGGTGCATCAACTAGCACCATAAAATATCTAAATGGTCCACATGGTGGATCTATAGGCCCACATATATCATCATGAATTCATTCTAGAAATATAGGGGATTCAGTTCCCACTTTCGTTGGTGATGGTCTAGCAATTAACTTCCCTTGGGAGCAACCAACACATGAGAAATCATTAGAATTTAGTATTTTTTTGATTTTTTAATGAAGGACCATGTAAATTTGTAATTATCCGCCTCATCATTATAGAGCCAGGATGTCCAAGGAGATTATGCCAAATCATAAAATCATTGGGAATAGTAGACTTCTGGTCTACAAGGTGATAAATTTTAGCTACACTTATTTTTGTATAATATAAACCAAAAGATAGAGAAGACAACTTTTCTAATACGCATTTCTTCTCAGGCACTTATTTTTGTATAATATAAACCAAAAGATAGAGAAGACAACTTTTCTAATACGCATTTCTTCTCAGAAATGGTATTTGTAATCAATAAGTATTAAAGATAGAGAAGACAACTTTTCTAATACGCATTTCTTCTCAGAAATGGTATTTGTAATCAATAAGTATTAATCATTTGTCTCATTCATCGTCTCGATATGATATCCATTTTGGCGGATATCTTTAAAACTTAGCAAATTTCTTCGAGATTTTATTGAGAGTAATGCATTATTTATGACAATCTTAGTTCCTTCGGGGAGAAATATAGTGGCTCTTCGGAGCCATCAATCAATTTAGCACTACAACTTATTATGTTAATATTTGTTTCTTCCATTTTCAAATGAGAAAAATACTTCATGTTTTAATGTATAGTGTGTGTTGTAGTACTATCAATGAGACAAATATCATCATCACCCAAATATTTGGCATCTATTTTTTCAGGAAGAAATAACAAAGAAAATTACAAACAAAAGTAAATATCAATAAAGTCCATAAATTACAAAATTCATAAAGATAATTACATAAAAGATGTGAAAATAACAAAATTCAAAATGTAGGGTATTTGTCATGGGATCATTTCGCAACTTCAGGTTGCTCAAGGAAATCAGCTACATCGAGGTGTGTGATATCATCAAGATCATCATAAACATTGTTTTAATCAATAAAATCTATCTTAATATTTTTGGCTTTCCCTATCAATGATGTCTGATAGAGGTCAACAAGATGTTTTAACGTACGACAAGTACAGGGCCAATGGCCTTCTATTCCACACCAGAACATATTTCCTCATAATGTTTCTTTTCTTTACTTTTCTTATCATTATCAACTTCTGGGAGTTGTTTTGTCTTTTTCCATGGTTATGATCATTGTGATTATAAGGCACATATCTACCATGACCTTGTCCACGATAACGACTATGTCCTCAACCTCCTCCATGGCCATGTCCACACCCACGACCATGATTTTGAGATTTAGTTACATTCACTTTAGGAAATTGGCTAGAACCAGTAGGTCGGGATTCATGATTTTTCAATAATAATTCATTATTTCGTTCAGCCAAAAGGAGGCATGAAATCAATTCGGGGTATTTCTTAAATCCTCTCTCTTGATATTGCTACTGTAGGAGTATATTCGAGGTATGAAGGATGGAGAATGTTTTTATTCTAACGTATCGTCATCAGTGACATTTTCTCTACATACTTATAATTGAGAGGTAATTTTACACATTGCATAATTATACTCACTAATTGATTTAAAATCTTGTAGCCTTAAGTGAAGCCAGTCATACAAGGCTTTTGGGAGCACGACCAACTTCAGGTGGTCAAATCTCTCCTTCAAATTATTCCACATAGTAAGTGGATCTTTCACAGTTAGATATTTAGTTTTTAATCCTTCATCCAAATAATGACGAAGGAAAATCATAACTTTGGCACGATCTTGATTTAATGTCTCATTTTCTTCCACAATAGTATTTTCAAGACCCATTGCAACAAGATGCATTTCAACATCTAACATCCAAGATAAGTAGTTCTTTCTAGAAATATCAAGAGGCATAAATTCTTGTTTTGTAAGGTTAGTCATGATGAAAAATAAATTTAATTGGAAAGAGAAATTTTACATCAAAGGTTTACCCAAAATATGAACATGTGCCCAATAATGAATCTAATAGACTTCAAATGAATTGTTTCAATGGTAGAGTCTCGTGTTGGTAACATATTGTAAAACTAATAAAGTAGAGTAGAGAAAATAGACAAAAAGTAGAAAGAATTTTATTTCCTCAATTTCTCATTTCAAAGTGAGGCAGAAATACCTCTATTTATATACAAAATATAATGATGATACATGAATCATATTAATTATTTATAGAGAATATCAAGGGGTAATGCATGTATCAATCTCTTTGGAAACTAAATGGACATCCACATCATTTAATTGTTTCATAACATGCTATAAATTTTATCTTTTTTCCTTGTGTGTGTGTGGGGGGGGGGGTGATTGATCCAAGATACATGTATAAATTGTTTCTTATTAATTTTATATAAATGGTTTTTTGGAATGTCTCCCTTACATCATTAATAATTTGAAGTTGGTCCCTCAAATCATTGAAATTGCTACAGGTTCCCCAATGTTTAATTTATTTAAAAGTAATCCCTAAAATCACTGAAATTGCCATTAGTTTCGCTATTTCTCATTAGTAATATGAAACAACTATTCATGAGAATTAGGGGCATAATAGCAATTCCAATAATTTTGAGGGTTTGATAATTTAAATAGCTTAAGAATTTGAGAGGAACTTGTAGCCATTTCAGTGATTGAGTGACTAATTTCAAATGAAGAAAGACTTAAGGGGCTAAGGGGCAAAGATGAAATAGAATTTCTTTTTTTGGGGTTGGGGGGGGGGGTAGGGCACTCCCTACTCTTTTAATGTAGCTCCACACGAGTTTAGGAAGTGAGTCAGATTTAAAATTATAAGTATTCCATAATGATGTAAACTATTTCATTGCATAATAGGATGATTCGGATAGGATTCCTACTGTCGCGGCTTCCAGCTACTAACGGCTTCAAATATCACAAAAGCACGTTTTGGCTTTATCGAAGACCCCTCAACTTTAAAATTCGTAAAAAAAAGTGGGGGGGGGGACTTACAACATTAGTTTTTGTGCTTCGTGTGGTGTGTCGTGCGTTGAGTGTGTCTTTTTTTTTTTTTTGAAATTTACTACAAATACAATTGACTATAGATGCATGCTAAATATAGAATTGAGCTGTTAGGATACATTTAGAAGTCTACATAACATGCAAATCCAAATATAGCCATAGTATGTGCTAACAAACCCAGTATATTGTTGGGTTTTTAAACTCCTTTTGCGATTTGGAAATAGAGATGAGGAATAGAAAAAGAACAATCACAGAGAACAAAAAGAATTTAACGTGGTTCACTTCTCAACGAGAGAAGCTACGTCCATGGCCGCCGCAAGAAAAAATCCACTATTCTCCAGTTAGGTTACAAACTGCCCTAATCACCCTTTTATATCATAGGGTTTTACAAATAGGAATCTCAAACACCAGAAAACGAGCCCAGGCCCAAACCCGAGTTATGATCGACCGCTAACAATGGCGCGATCGACCGACCAGAGCATCAGAAATTTAGGAAAACAATTATAGGGTCCGCGGTCGACCGCCAATAATGGCACGGTCGACCGGCCAGAATGGAAAAAGAAAACCCTGTAGTGTGCTTGTTTTGGGTCGACCGGGCCTTGCCTCATAGTCGACCGGCCAGCACTAAAAATGTTTCCTTCTCCATTTTTCCTGCTCTTACCTGTTTTACTCTTCAATGCAATGAATAGGGCCGAGACTAATAGTTAGGCTTCATATAGCCTAACAATCTCCCAGTTGGAGACTAACTTTCAGTCTTTAGGACCTTTCCCTGCGGCGATGGCCTCCCATATTATCAAGTAATAAGGTCAACTGAAGTTGAACATAACTTTAGTTTCTACATAGTGACAGTCTTCGTAAGCATGTCAGTTGGGTTCTTGCTTCCTTAGATCTTCACAAGCTCCAACACGTCATCATCCAAGGCTGACCTTATGAAGTGATAACGAACCTATGTATGCTTGATCCTGGCATGAAAAATTAGGTTCTTTGCCAAAAGGATGACGCTCTGGATATTACAGTGTAAGACACTCTTCTCATTTTTCTATCCCAACTCCTCCAAGAACCCCTTTAACCATATCATCTCATTGCTTGCCTCTGTCACAGTAGCATATTCTGCCTATTCGTAGTTCTCCTATTTTGATCTATCTCACTAGCAAAGTCTGCATCAACAAATCTCTGTAGACCCAACTTGCCTCTATTGAAGCATAAATATTTCTCTATAGTACCCCACAGGTATCTTAGAATCTAGTTCACTACTTCCCAGTGTTGTTCTCCTAGATCTGACATGAATCTACTCATAGCTCCCACTGCATGGGCAATGTCAGGCGTCGTATACACCATGGCGTACATAAGACTTTCAATAACTGAAGAATATGAAACCTTCACCATGTAGTCTTTCTATATCTATCACTGGACACTGCTCCCTAGTCAACCTGAAATGACTAACCAAAGGTGTGCTAACAGGCTTAGCATCACTCATCCCAAACCTCTCAAGCACCCGTCAAATGTACTCGACCTGAGATAGCCGCAGTGTGCCCAAAAGCCTATCTCTGCTAATCTTCATTCTCAAAAGCTATTTTTCTGCACCTAAGTCCTTCATGTCAAACTCACTTGACAGCTACTTTTTCAACTTCTTGATCTCACCCATATCTGAACCGGCTACTAGCATGTCGTCGACATATAGCAGTAAGATAATGTAGTGTTAGGAATCTTGACCCTAAGATTAAATTGTTTTGATAATAATAAATATTATATGTTATGTGTATTATGTGCTAACATTTGTTTTACAGTATTAGAGCTCAATACACAATTATATTAAAAAAGATACTCAAAACATAGATGAGCTCAAGGTAAAATAAAGCAAAGAAGAAGATATACTTTATTGTCAAAATATAATTTTACACTTTCTTTGCTTAGAAATTTGTACAAGCCTTGATCACTCATACATGCACACACATAGTGTTTAGAACACACTAACACTTGCTTAGTGTGTAGGTTGACTATACAAATCCCCTATGTTAACCATTAGATTTAATATATTTTGAGTGAGACTTAAAACATATCATATATCTCATATCTACCTCTTAGTAGCCGACTAATAGCATTAGCAGTCGACTACTGAAGGCACAGACAGAGTATCAGTTTCTGTGTTATTTTAGACTAGTCGACTACTAGGCATCATAGTCGACTAATAAGAGTTGAATTTGAATTGCAGACTTTCTGTCGATTACAGAGTAGTCAACTAATAGACAAAGTAGTCGACTACTAAGGAATAATATGACTACACAGATTCTATTTGAACTCAGAATAGTCAACTACTAAGAGTTATAGTCGACTACTCAGATAGTTTTTTGATTGTTTAACATTTGAATAGGTGACTGTTTATAGACATTTTTGGACGTTTCTTAGCTTTAAAAATATGTTATTTCAGAGGCTATAAATATGGTAAAATATCAAAAAACAAATAAGAAATTTTTCACTCAAAAGATTAAAACTTTGTGCACATTCTAGAGGCCAAAAATTCTGTTTTTCAACCTAAATACTGAGAAAAACTATTTTTTGAAGTAGCCTATGTTCTTGATCATTTCCTACTAAGTGTTAGGCAAATTTCAGAGAGAAAAACCTATAGCCACAGTGAGAAGTATATTCACAACAAAATCAAGGCTTATATGATTGGATTTGTATCTTGCTACAAGAAAGGATCTCTCAATTTGAGAAAGGGTTGATCTCTTGGTCTAGAGATCGGTATGCAATTGGCATGATCTTGTCAATTGGGTTTATAATTTGCATGGTCTTGTAAATTGGTCAGGTTTGCTTTTGATTTTGTAAGTTTTTAAAATCATAGTGGAAATCTCAAGTGGGATTTTATTGGGGACTGGATGTACACCGGGGAGGTAGAACCAGTATACATGCTTATGTTTAAGATGTTCATTTTCTGAGATTGTTGTCATTCTTTCTTGTAATTTATAATCTACTTTGCAAACTCACCCTTTAGTATTTTAGTGTAAAGCTTCCGCAGATTATACTCTTGATATAAGAGAGCACAACTCTAAAATTTTCTTAAGGGTCACGATCCTACACTTGGTATATATAAGCAAGAGGACCCTACAATTGGTATCAGAGCAAGGTGAAAGATGGCATCGTCAAGTACATCAACAAATACTTCATAATTTAAAGAGGGACATTACACACAGCGACCACCTCTATTTGACGGTACAAACTGCAACTATTGGAAGTGTCGGATGAAGATCTACCTCCAGTCTCTTGGTTACGATCTATGGAATATTGTTGAGAATGAATTTACAAAACCTACCAATCCTTACACCGAATGGATAGTTGTACAAAGAGCAAATGTCAATATGGACTCAAAAATAATGAATGCACTATTTTGTGCCTTGGACAAGAATGAATTCAATCGAGTGTCTAACTCTACAACAATACATCAAATTTGGCATACTCTTGAGGTAACACATGAAGGAACTAATAAAGTTAAAGAATCTAACATCTCTGTTCTTGTGCATAGGTTTGAGTTATTCAAAATGAAAGAACATGATACGATCACTGAAATGATCACAAGATTCACCGACATCACCAACTCTCTAATTGGTCGTGGAAAAGAATACACACAATTAGAAAGGGTGAGAAAAGCTCTTCGTGCACTTATACCAAAATGGGAGAAAAAGACGATCGTAATTGAAGAAGGCAATGATCTCTCAACACTTACCTCAGAAGATCTTGTTGAGAATTTAATGGCATATGAAGCACAACTTCAAGATAGAAGGGAGAGAGAACAACCAAAGAAGAAAATCATTGTATTAAATGAATCTTTCGACATCGATAAATCAAATGAAGATGATGAAGACATTGATGCTCTCTCAAGAAAATTCAAAAAATTCATTATCCAAAGTAAGTATAAAAAGATTAAAGATACTAACAATAATTTTATTTGTTATGGATGTAGTAAGCCAGGACACATGAAGAAGGATTGTCCTCTTTTAAAGCAAAAGTCAAAGTCTACAAACTTCAAGAAGTTAAAAGTAAGAAAAAGAAGGCTTTAGCAATGACATGGGATGATAGCGACTCATTCTCTTCTGAAGATGAAGAAGAACAAAAAGAGGAATCTGTTCACTTGTGTTTCATAGCACAAGAAGATGAGGTATACAATAATTTAATAATGATGAATTATTAGAAGGTTTCAATGAACATTGTGCAAGATTTAAGGATTTGAAGTCTAATTATAAGTTATTGAAAAATAAAAATGAAAGATTAAATTTAGAATTAGTAACTTCAAATTCTTTACAAGTTGAAAATTTGAATAAATTAAATAATAATATATTTTCTAAAAATAAATTATTGACTAGTGATAATATTTATCTAAAATTTGAATGTGATAAAATAAAAACTAGTATTTTAGATTTAGATAAAAGCACTTAGATGTAAATATAAAGAGTTATCTTTAAATGTGAACAAATTTAACAAAGGTAAGGAGAATTTGAATAATTTGTTCTTATTTCAAAAATCTTCTAACAATCATTTTGGTATTGGATTTATTCCTAAGTATTTTACAAAGAATGATTATGTTTTAAAGAATAATGTTCATGCTAAACAATATAAGTATATATGGATTCCTAAGAATTTGAATATTCATGATAGGAATGTTTATATTTCATATTATATGCATAAAGTTTGCAATTCAAAGAATTATACTTATGTTAATAAATGGAAACCAAATTCCAAGTGGATTTGGATTCCTAAGGGCTAATCCTAAGGATCAAATATAAAAGGGTACCAAAGTACTTAATGTTTTTATTAAGGTATCCGAGAAAAGAAAAATTAACTAGAATTATGTTTATTTCTTTTTGCTAATGACAAAGGGGGAGTTATATAGAAAATTTTAAATTTTTTACTAATGCTTTGATGCAGGGGGGAGTAAAAAATTTTAACTAATGATTTCATTAAGGGGGATTAAAAATTTTCATATATATATATTAACACAATATATTTGTCATCATCAAAAAGTGAGAGAATGTTAGGAATCTTGACCCCAAGATTAGTTTATTTTGATGATAACAAATATTATATGATGTGTCTATTATGTGCTAACATTTATTTTGTAGTATCAGGGCTAAATCAACAATTATATTCAAAGAGATACTCAAACATAGATAAGTTCAAGACAAAATAAAGCAAAGAAGAAGATATAATTATTATCAAAATGTAATTTTACACTTTCTTTGCTTAGAAATTTGTACAAGCCTTGATCACTCATACACTGCTTAGTATGTTTGTTAACTATAGAAATCCCCTATGTTAACAATTAGATTTAATAGATATTGAGTGAGACTTAAAACATATCATATATCTCATATCTACCTCTTAGTAGTTGATTAATAGCATTAGTAGTCGACTACTAAAGACAGACAGACTATTAGTTTCTGTGTCATTTCAGACTAGTTGACTACTAGGCATTATAGTCGACTAATAAGAGTTGAATTTGAATTCCAGACTTTCTGTCGATTATAGAGTAGTCGACTAATAGACAAAGTAGTCGACTACTAAGGAATTAAATGACTACACAGAGTCTAGTTGAACTCAGAGTAGTCGACTACTAAGAGTAATAGTCGACTACTCAGACAGTTTTTCTGACTATTTAACATTTGAATAGGTAGGTGTTTATAACCGTTTTTGGATGTTTCTTAGGTTTAAAAATATGTCATTTCAAAGACTATAAATAGGGTAAAATGTCAGAAAACAAATAAGAAGTTTTGCACTCAAAAGATTAAAACTTTGTGCACATTCTAGAGGCCAAAACTTCTGTTTTTCAACCTAAATACTGAGAAAAACCATTTTCTGAAATAGCCTATGTTCTTGATCATTTCCTACTAAGTGTTAGGAAAATCTTAGAGAGAAAAACCTATAGCCACAGTGAGAAGTACATTCACAATAAAATCAAGGCTTATAGGATTGGATTTGTATCTTGCTACAAGAAAGGATCTCTCGGTTTGAGAGAGGATTGATCTCTTGGTCTAGAGATCGGTGTGCAATTGGTATGGTCTTGTCAATTGGGTTTGTAATTTGTATGGTCTTATAATTGGTCAGGTTTGCTTTTAATTTTGTAAGGTTTCTAAATCATAGTGGAAATCTCAAGCGGGATTTGCTTGGGGACTGGATATACACCGGGGATGTGGAACCTGTATACATTCTTGTGTTTATGATATTCATTTTTTGAGATTGTTGCCATTCTTTCTTGTAATTTATAATCTACTTTGTAAACTCATCCTCTAGTGTTTTAGTGTAAAGCTTCCACATATTATACTCTTGATATAAGAGAGCACAACTCTAAAATTTTCTTAAGGGTCACGATCCTACACTTGGTATATATAAGCAAGAGGACCCTACATGTAGCTGGTGTCAAGCCTCTTGAAAAAAAACAATGATCAGCATTACACTTGGAGTA
Organism: Asparagus officinalis; assembly: GCF_001876935.1. Lineage (NCBI taxonomy): Eukaryota > Viridiplantae > Streptophyta > Magnoliopsida > Asparagales > Asparagaceae > Asparagus > Asparagus officinalis. The sequence goes on from NC_033802.1 coordinate 62,947,357, forward strand.
TCAATTCCTTTGCATGAAGCCATCAAACTTTTTGTACCATTGTCTTGGAGCTTGTTTCAGACCATACAAGCTCTTTTTCAATCTGCACACCATCTTCTCTTCGCCTTTCTAAGTGAACCCCTCTGATTGCTGTATGTGTATCTCTTCATCTAAGTCACCATGAAGGAAGGCTATCTTCATATCTAATTGCTCGAGATGTAGATCCTCAGCTGCAACAATGCTCAGAACCGATTTGATAGTAGTCAATTTGACTACAGGTGAGAAGATTTTCGTGTAATTGACTCCTTCTTTCTGCTGAAACCCTTTGACCACCAATCTAGCCTTGTATCTTTTAGAACCATAATACTCCTTCTTGATAATGTACACCATTTTTACTCAAGACTTTCTTTCCCACTGGCAACTTCGCAAGCTCCTAAGTTTTGTTAGAATTCAAGGACTTCATCTCATATTTCATAGCAAGCACCCACTTGCTCGCATCACCCACTCGACATGCCTCATCATAGCTTTCTGGCTCTCCGCCATCACTCAATCGTAAGTAGTTCAAATGAGATCTAGACTATAATGATGGATACTTCGAATTTGGCTTGGGTACTCTAGTTGTCTACCTTAACTCGCTGACAGGTGGACCAGGCTCTGCATCTACATCTGTCCTCTCTAAAGTAGTCTCCTCTATCATCTCTTCTTCCACCTCTTCTACTACTTTTTCTGCCTCATCAGAACTAGCCTCAAGGTTGCTCCTATCGAAAACATCATCTGGCTCGAAGTATACAAGCTCAGACTACACCGAACTAGTGGACTGAACAGCATCACAATCTTTGTAGAGGACTGCTTCATTGAAGACAACATCCCTGCTTCTGATAACTTTCTTGCTCTGCTCATCCCAGAACTTATAGCCAAACTCATCACCACCATAGCTAATAAAATAACATTTCAAAGTTTTAGAATCAAGTTTTTTCTTACATGATCACTCAAATGAACATATGAAATACAACCAAAGACTTTTAGATGAGAAAGGTTTACTTGCTATCCGCTCTATACTTCTTCAGGTATTTTGTGCTCCAAAGGTACTGGTAGTCCCGGGTTGATCAGGTAGGCAGCTATTGGCTGGTAAAAGATGTTCAAAAGTTACAAGTGTAGGCGTCAAAAAATGCTTACAGACATCCAAATATCACTCAAGACAAAGAGAAGGTGATAAACATCAGTATCTAAGTCATGGGAGATCATACAAGCCCAAAGGAAGCAAAAGGATCTGTGAATCAACACAAAACAATGTGAATTCACAGAACAATGCAAACTACAGCGTGTGGGCGCGGCAGCTCATGGTGCCGCGGCTACAGCGCGGCAGCTCATAGTGCCGCGGCTAAGACGCGGCAGTTCATAGTGCCGCGGCTTGGGCGCGGCAATCCATGGTGCCGCGGCTACTATAGGGGATGCTACAGCGGTTACGAGGTAGTTATGTGATGATTATGTGAAGTCTACGTGGCGGCGTATCAGAAATAGAACGTGTGCTGACGTGTTGTGAGTACTTCAGAGCAATCCAGAGCAATCCAGAGCAGAGAGAGAGCAGAGGTGCTGATCTTACGGCCAATCCTTGATAATCAGGCTTTGACTTGATTTCAAGAAGAACGACTATCTTACATCGATAAGATATCGTTTCAATTTCTCACTTCGATAAACGAAGTCAGAATCATAAACCCCTCACGGTTCAATCAGAATCTGTGATTTGGTGGTCCACGAGTCAAAGCGCTCCCGGCACAGGCAAAGATCCCACGAAAGCAGTGATCCAAACAACGATCCTGCGTTTATTTTCTCAAGAGTTGTAATTTTCTTTTTGTTGTGTAAAAGAGTCTTATAAAAAGGCTGTTTTCTTTGAATTTATTGTAATCGACCGAAGATATAATGAATTCCACAACGAAACCAACTTTTGACGCGAACAAGCTGGCGACAACAGTGGGAGCCAACGGTCTCGCTGCCGAGACCGTCGTGTCGCAGCCGATCAAGATTCCAGTTGAATCCATGGTCGAATACGAATTCGACCAAACCAAATTTGAGGAATATCTCTCATCATCCTCTTCAAGATCTTCATTGTCTCACAAGTACAAGAGGATCTCACAATTGAGGAAGACCTACATGCCAAAGAAGGCACAAAATGAAGACTCTCGCTTGATTGTTGCTGAGGATTTGACTCGCAACACCTCTGCTCACAATGACTCTTATCTAGTTAAAGAGTCATCGAATGCTCGTCAGAGACAACGTCAACGCCGTGCTCGCCAAATGGCTAAAGCCTTGGAACAAACCGACGGGGTTCGTTACCACGCAGACCTAGAGTCGAGGAGACATCGAGTGGTTCAGTTGTCTCAACAACCAATCACTCGTATCTCTGCTAAAACAACGACGGATGAATGGACTATTGTCAAAAAGACTCGTTCGACCCTCAAAGAACGTATACAAAAACGTCGTGCAAAAGCTGCTAATGCCCATGCTCTCTCACAACAAAGACGAGAAAAGAGAAAGGAAATGGTGACCAAAGAATCACCAAAACTTCGTCAAGTTTGGATTCCAAAGTCTGGACTTATGCAAAATCAGCATTCGGAGCCCGTTAAGACTCCATACCCACAAGGGGGTGGTTCTAAACGTGCGACTCCCGACATAACCTTGGATCGCTTAAAGACAAAAATAAATTGTCCTGAGAATGCCAACAAGGTTTTATACTCCCAGAAGAAGACGCATTCACCAAATGATATCGTCATACCTGGGAGATCATACCAACAGACGATACGATTTTTTGGCAATCATACCGATGAATCGTATTATCAAGTTGAGGTTGTGAATAATTTTCGAAAGAGAGTTATTCGAGAGATAAACTCTCGTTGTTCCTGTGCACGACTCGTCAAAACAGCATTATCAGAATGTGACTGTTTCAAACGAGAAATCATCCCACGAAAAGTCTCTGCATTATCAAAGCCTAAGCTGAGACATTTCCGCAAAAGAAAATCAGCTGCCCAAAATGATGAATTCCCTGAAGTCACCATCAACGTAGCTGATAGAAGAAAGTCTAAACAGCATTCAAGTGACTCAAATCCCGACTTTTCCCCGAAAGGAAAAGTCAATCCAAGAATTGCTCAAAGGATGTCTCGACTCCAATTAGGAGCTATCAGACGCAGAGACTACAAGAGAATGCAAGAAGGAATGTCCTCGGAGGATGAATTCTCGGACACTTATTCTGCAATCGCTTCTGATGATACAATGTCTAGCACAGGACAAATCAGAGAAGTATTCACAATCACTGCTGATCAGTTCACTCAAATACTTCAGGAAGCTCTAGCCAAACAACGTGAAGAAATTAGAGCTGAAGTGAAGACAGAAATGAAGTTGGCTATCCAACAAATGAGAGAACTGTTAACTCAACAGCCTCAACCTCCTGAGTCCAATCAGCGACTTGAATCCAGCCACCACACTCGGAATGTTGTAGAGGACAGTGATCCAGAGGTGGATGAAGTCATTATGGCTGATACACCTCCCAATGACAATAACGCTGGGGGTGGTTTAACGGATCCTCCCAATAACGATATTGGGGGTGGTTCAATAGCACCTCTCACTGGGGGTGGTCCAATTATCTTTACTCGACATCATTCAGAAAGAAATGAAGACGATGACGGGAAAATGCAAAAACTTGAAGACAAAATCAATGCTTTGATGACGGCTCAAGAAGTTAAGAAGACGGGTATTCCATGTCCTTATCCGAGGGAATGGGATTCAATACCATACCCGACCAAATTCAATCTGATTAACTTCACACCGTTTGAAGGGAAGAGTTCGCCGATTCAACACTTGATTTATTTCAAGTCTCATTTGGGCATAATCTCTGGAAACGAGGCCTTAATGATCCGGTCATTCGTTGGCACCCTTCGTGGGCCCGCCTTCGATTGGTACCGACGGCTCAAGCCAGGGAGCATCAATTGCTGGGATGACATGGAAAGTTTGTTCCTCAGCAACTTCTTCGATGATGACACCGAAGTGTCAATCGGAACTCTTTTGGATGAGAAGCAAAAAGACGGAGAGTCAGTCGACAATTTTGTCAAGCGTTTCCGTAACATGGCGATGAATTGCAGAGATCCTATTACAGAGGAGTTCATCCTGCAAACATGCCACAATAACCTCTCCATCGATGTCCTGGAAGCTCTGGGGGTCGTGCCATCCACAACTTGGAAGGAGTTAAAATCTCGGGGTGAACAAGCTGAGCACTTTCTTAAAAGAAAGAAAGCTGAGAGAGGCCAACCAATGACATCTGCAATCATTGAGAATGCGACTCTCGATCCGAGGTTTCAAAAGGAATATTCTTTCGAAGATGATGAAGCTCCAGCCATCTTGGAATACCTCCTCGCTAATGACAAAATCGAGCTACCACCTATTAAAGATCAGGATGGTGCTAAAATGATTATGGATCCAAATTACTGTGCGTACCACAGAAGGGTTCTTCATCCCACTGAGATTTGCTTTGGACTCAAAAACAAGATCCAAGCCCTAATTGACTCCGGCGTCATAACGACGAAAGAAGTCGAGTAAAGACGACCATAAAACTCCATTGGGTACACGAGTATAAACTGTTTCCCCTCACTCCGAAAAGTATACGAGTATAAACTGCTCCTTAATACTCCAACAGGTATATGAGTCTAAACTATTTCCTTTCTTTCACGGGAAGTTCCTGAAGAATGCCATGCATGGTACTTTTAAGGATAACCCGATCATATAGCTAAACATAATGATAAACTCAGTTTCACAAGAAAAAGCTGGGGGTGGATGGTTCATGTAACGGAAGTTCCCGAAAGAATGCTATATGTAATTTTCTTAGGAATAACCCGATCATTACAAACAAAGTGTTAAACACTACATCCCCACGGTGATTTCCGAATATTCATTTGCTGAGATGAGATTCGATCACTTCGTTGGATCAATCTTCCCTCTCAAACCCTCCTTTGGTCAAACCTTTAAACAGTTAGGACCAAAGCCAAAATCCCCTCTCGATTCGTTCCATGAACGAGAGGTCCACAAATTGAACGATCAAACCTTTAAACAGTTAGGATCGTCTCAAATCCCCATCTTGGTCAAACCTTTAAACAGTTAGGACCAAAGCCAAAATCCCCTCTCGATTCGTTCCATGAACGAGAGGTCCACAAATTGAACGATCAAACCTTTAAACAGTTAGGATCGTCTCAAATTCCCATCTTGGTCAAACCTTTAAACAGTTAGGACCAAAGCCAAAATCCCCTCTCGATTCGTTCCATGAACGAGAGGTCCACAAATTGAACGATCAAACCTTTAAACAGTTAGGATCGTCTCAAAACTCCAACTTGGTCAAACCTTACTACAGTTAGGACCAAAACCAAAATCCCCTTTCGATTCCTTCCATGAACGAGAGGTCCAGCTTCGATTTGTGCAATCAAAACTATAAAAGTTAAGATTGCTTCCAATCTCAATTGATCAAACCTTATTCAGATTCTCTGAATAGAAATCCCAATTTAAATTTCCTTTGTACCAGGAGATAGAATATAAAATTCTTCCTCTCCATCATCGGGTTCATCTCTACCAACAAACAAGAGACCAGGAGATAGAATATAAAATTCTTCCTCTCCATCATCGGGTTTATCTCTACCAACAAACAAGAGACCAGGAGATAGAATATAAAATTCTTCCTCTCCATCATCGGGTTCATCTCTACCAACAAACAAGAGACCAGGAGATAGAATATAAAATTCTTCCTCTCCATCATCGGGTTCATCTCTACCAACAAACAAGAGACCAGGAGATAGAATATAAAATTCTTCCTCTCCATCATCGGGTTCATCTCTACCAACAAACAAGAGACCAGGAGATAGAATATAAAATTCTTCCTCTCCATCATCGGGTTCATCTCTACCAACAAACAAGAGACCAGGAGATAGAATATAAAATTCTTCCTCTCCATCATCGGGTTCATCTCTACCAACAAACAAGAGACCAGGAGATAGAATATAAAATTCTTCCTCTCCATCATCGGGTTCATCTCTACCAACAAACAAGAGACCAGGAGATAGAATATAAAATTCTTCCTCTCCATCATCGGGTTCATCTCTACCAACAAACAAGAGACCAGGAGATAGAATATAAAATTCTTCCTCTCCATCATCGGGTTCATCTCTACCAACAAACAAGAGACCAGGAGATAGAATATAAAATTCTTCCTCTCCGATTTCGGGTTCATCTCTACCAACAAACAAGAGACCAGAATACTCCAATAGGTATACGAGTCTAAACTATTTCCCTAATCTCAACAGGAAGTTTCTGGAGAATATTACTCAGAATATTCTTAAGAATAACCTGAATACTCCAAATAGGTACACGAGTCTAAACTGTTTTCCTACCCTCAACAGGAAGTTTCTGGAGAATATCAGTTAAAATATTCTTGAGAATAACCTGACTACCCCTAAACGGGTATATGCAGTGTCAACTTGACGACAAGAGCTGATTTCACAAGTACAAGTTCCAGCTTTAATTCAAGATCTCTACAATGGACAAGCCTCTCTAAAAAAATGATGAGTCTGAGATACTTTGGAGGGGGTATCTGTAGGCGTCAAAAAATGCTTACAGACATCCAAATATCACTCAAGACAAAGAGAAGGTGATAAACATCAGTATCTAAGTCATGGGAGATCATACAAGCCCAAAGGAAGCAAAAGGATCTGTGAATCAACATAAAACAATGTGAATTCACAGAACAATGCAAACTACAGCGTGTGGGCGCGGCAGCTCATGGTGCCGCGGCTACAGCGCGGCAGCTCATAGTGCCGCGGCTAAGACGCGGCAGTTCATAGTGCCGCGGCTTGGGCGCGGCAATCCATGGTGCCGCGGCTACTATAGGGGATGCTACAGCGGTTACGAGGTAGTTATGTGATGATTATGTGAAGTCTACGTGGCGGCGTATCAGAAATAGAACGTGTGCTGACGTGGAAAAGCAGTTAAACCACGAAAAAGGTGGTTAAAGGTCGTGGGAGAACTGTTTCAAACACGTATGAACGTGGGTGTAACTGCCCCTTTAGCCGCGGCAGTGTCGACTGCCGCGCTCTTTGGCCGCGACAGTGTCGACTGTCGCGCCCTTTAGCCGCGACAGCATCAGCTGCCGCGCCTATCCACTACCGCGCCAATAGCCGCTGCAGTCCGGGGTGTCGCGGTCAAAGGGATAGTCGTTGATCGGCTATTTCTTCAGTTATTGTCCAAGGAGGCTATAAATACCCCCCTATGGCCATCATTGACAGAGGCGGAGCATTTTACAGAGAGATTAGAGCAGAGAGCCTTGAGTTTTGGTGAATTAGAGCAAGAGAGAGAGTCTTCCTTCTTCACAAACATCCTCAAGAAGCTTCTAGCGAGTCCTAGAGATCTAAGCTCAGACTTGATCTTTGGAAGAGTGAACATCTTACATCGATAAGATATTCGCTTCAAATTCTTACTTCGATAAACGAAGGAAGAATCATTAAACCCCTCACGGTTCAATCAGAATCTGTGATTTGGTGGTCCACGAGTCAAAGCGCTCCTGGCACAGGCAAAGATCCCACGCAAGCAGCGATCCAAACAACGGTCCTGCGTTTGTTTCTCAAGAGTTGTAATTTTCCTTTTGTTGTGTAAAAGAAGTCTTATAAAAAGACTATCTCTTTTGAATTTATTGTAATCGACCGAAGATATAATGAATTCCACAACGAAACCAACTTTTGACGCGAACAACAAGTGCACAACCAATCAAATTATAGTATAAAAAGTTATCGATCTCACAAGGAAGGTGTTGTAGGAAATAATCAAAATTGGTTCATATGTTGTGTGCGTGACAATTAGGAGTGATGAATGGAGTGTGATTGTGGAGATATAGAGAGAGTGAGAGTGATTGTGTGTAAATAAGCATAAAAGGTAATTGAGAGTAGATGTAATAAAGAATAAATATAATCAATAAGGCAAGAAAGAAAAATGAATGAAATCAAGAAACAAATAAGAGAAAAATCAAGAATGAAAAAAAAATTCAAGAAAGTCAAGATGAATGATTCAATTAAAGATATGAGGAATCTAGAATTGAATCCACTAGCTAATCTTACTTATAAGATATGAAACATTTTCTTTTTCACATTTTACTTTAGATTTATTATGTATAGATTATCAAACCACTCAAAGAAAGTATAACCTATCAAATTATCCTCCAAGTAAAATTATTACTCAGGAACAGAATAACAACTAAATAGTAATTCTAAAATTCCTTCTACCAATTAATTCTTTAGTTGAATATCCTAAGCATGAATATTTTAAGCATGAGAGAATGATTAACAAATCATAAGAGAAATAAAACTAGTTTCATGCAATTTCTAGAGTTCCAATAAGAATTAATTCCACATCTAAGAAAAGGGCAATTCCCTAGAGGGTTCTAGCCTCAAGGTGAATCAAAAAATAGAAAATAAACAAAAATAAAAACTACCAAGAGGGTTCTAGCCTCAAGGTGATTAGTGCAAGAAAATAAAATCTTAACTATAAAATAAATTACAAGAACTAAACTACAAAATACATTGCAAGAACTAAATGCGAGAAAATAAAGACATAAAAGTAAATCTACACTACAAGACATTAATGTAAATCTAAATTATTAAGCAATAAGAAAAAAATAAAAAACCTTCAAATTGATCTTCATCTTCATCTTCATCATCCAACAAATAGAAGAAAAATATGAAGTGGTAAAAAAATTATTTTATTAATTGTAACAAAAAGTTATAAATTTAGAAGGTCTTCTCAATTAAGAGTAACATTCCTCTCCAAATGGAGATACAAAATTTTTCACACCCTTAACCCCTCACTCTCTATCCCTATTTATAGTAAACATAAATAAATGTGAGCCCTTGGATCAATGCTTATTCATAAGCATTGAATTTTAGCCTTTAGATTGCAATAGAACGACGGTATCGATGCTGGCATCGATGTCCTATCATCTCCAATTCTTGGCCGCATATTTTCTTCTTTCATTGGCTTTGGGCTTGGGCTTTTTGGCTTTTTCATGTATTCTTTATTTAATAGATGGGCTTTGTTGAGAGATATGGTTGTTCGGCTTTATTTTTGATTAACCTGTAATTAAAGATAAAAATAATTATTAGTGATATATTTATTCATATAAAATAGATAATGGGGGTATAAAATTATAATAAAATGTGATTATCAAATACCCCAAACCTAAACTTTTGCTAGTCCTCTAGCAAAGAAAAAATTTAAAATCCTAACTAACTTTTATAGGAATCGCGGTTGTATTTAGCGTATAGAATAAGCCTTTAAACCACTAGGTTACCCTAGTGGACGAGTTGTAGTCTCGTGAGGGCATGCAGTGAATATACCCACAAAATTCGGTCAACTTGTCAATTCAACAAAGTCAGTATATAACTAATTTTCTTTGATATATTTAGACATTCTAATTGAAGCTAGTTATTACTCAAGAAAATGTTTTTATATATAACTCTAAGATAAATATCCTAGAAAATATTTTCATTATAGTAATACAAAACCAAGTTAAATTTAGAAATTTAATTAAAAAGTTTTGAAAAGAACATGCTAACTCTTTTGTTTTAAATAATTTTCAAGTTTCTTAATCAAAAATTATTTTTCAAGATCATATATATATATATAACAATATATATATAAATACGGTTAGTATTATCATCATTTTTTCCACTCTTTATTTCTTGGTGATTTTTTCCTATATAATTGGGCTTTCTAAGTGACCATTTAACGAGTTTTGAGCCAATGAATCCCAACCAATTTGTGCTTAGATCATTAAGTTTAGAAATACTCATTGGGCTTAATTACTCAATCAATTTAGGCTTTATAAGATAGAATCACCTTAAAATATATATATATATATATATAGCCTGAAAAATATGTAAATCAAGACAACCTAAAAAATTATTTTCAACTCTAAGTTAAGCATGCAAAAATTTTATTATTTTAATTAAAATTCTAAGTGAAGGCTTAAGTAAAGTATACTACTCTGACAGTACATTTCTTAAGAAATTTATTTAGAGTTATCATAAAAGGTGAACTTGAGTAAATCACTAACTAGGAATTAGAAAATTTAAAATCTATCAAATAGATCAATTATTACATAACTCTATCAATTTGGTAAGTGACAATATTTTTATAATTTTTTAAGAAAGAATGAAGAAAAAGGAAAAAAAATGACAAAAAAATGTAACCCAAAAGGTAAAATAAAGAGGAAAAAATAACTAATTTCCACTCCCACACCAAAAATTTGCATTGTTCTCAATGCAAACTCTATGATGCACAAAGTAAAGTGTAGGCATCAAAAAATGCCTATGGATTCCCATACGTAGTCTGAAACTAAGCGAAGACGATGAACGTCATTATCCAAGTCAGATGGGATATCTGAATTAAGGAGAATCATCCAATGTAGTATAGAAGCTAACAAGCGCATGAAACGAGCAAAGCCTACAAGTCAGCTAAAAATGACGAAACAAATATAAAGGTCGGAAAAAGTAGGATAAATACCCGAACACCTTGTACTAACCCGCATAGGCGCGGGTCACCACAAGGTGACCCGCGCACCTACAGGTTGCGGGTCACCACGAGGTGACCCGCGTGGGTCACCATGAGGTGACCCGCGCAGCTACGAGTTGTGGGTCACCACGAGGTGAGTTGCACAGTCGCGGGTCACCAAGAGCTGACTCGCACAGCTGCGGGTCACCAAGTGCTGACGCGCAAAGGCGCGGGTCGCCACAAGCTGACCTACATAGGCACGGGTCACCAAGAGCTGACGCGCATAGGCACGGGTCACCAAGAGCTGACCCGCACCTCGGTACCCAAAACACGTATTTTTTGATGATTTTCTTAGGATTTCTTCGCTCCAGAGCACCCCAACTGACTTGATATCATCCCCATACATGATTAGGCCATTGTTAACTAAAGATAGGGCCAAATCCTTCATTCTTATCCAAATAACTATATCTGAAGCCTTATAAATACAAGCCTAGGGGCTCATTCTCTGGATCTGGAATTTTTAATCAAAGAGGAGAGGTGCTGCCGAATTGGAGAGTAATCACCACAAAATTTCAGAGAGGGCTAGTGGATTTCTGGCGAACTTCAAAGAGGCAGCAATTCGAAGAATCTGAGGCTCATCCCCACCATTCCTTGAGATTAGGCTTGGACTTGATCTTGAGAACAGTCATAATCTCGTTTGGTCGAGATTATCACTTCTGTTCTTGTTTCCTTTGTGAAGCAACAAACATTTAGCCTTTTATCAATCGGATCCGATCCATAGACGGTCCACGGATAAATCCCGGCACAGGCAAAGATCCAATGCAAACCGAGGCTAATAAATAGTTTCTGTGTGTTGTTTGAAGGAGATTGTAGTTTTTTTATTTTTATTGTGTAAAGGTCTTATAAAAAACTAATCTTTTTAAACTTGTTGTAACGATCAAAGTTGTAATGAGTTATACAATGAAAAATAATAATTTCTGACCCAAACACACTGGCGACCACAGTGGGAGCCAACAACCTCTCTGCCGAGGCTGTAGTATCACAACCTAGGATTCACATTCCGGGTTGAAGAAGAGATCGAATATGAGTTCGACCAGTATAAGTACAAGGAGTATTTGTCCTCCTCCTCCAGATCCGCCTCTCCTCGTAAGTGTAGGAAGATCTTCTCCTCCAGAAAGGTCCGTTGGTCTTCGGATTTGAAGACCGAAGAAGATGATCTCCACAATGCTGCTACTGCAGTTGCACCTTGCAATACCCTTTCAGCATCCAATGAGGTTGAAATCACAGATCCGGACCCCTCGTCAATCAAGGAGTTTACTGCTGAAGGCATGCCAACTCTATCAAAGAGAGCATGGCAAAGGCAACGCCAACGCCTCGTGCGCCAACTCGCTAAGGCTTTGGAACCAATTGATGGATTCACTATGAGGCGGATCTAAAGTTTAGAAAGCGCCAAGTGCCATAATAGTGAGTGAGCAGCTCCTTCTCCTAACCAACGATGAATGAATGGATCCGCATCAAAAGGACCCGTTCGACCATTGAAGAGTGCATTTGGAAGCACCACGCACTACTTGTGCACGCAAGAATTCTAGTACAAGAAGCACAGAAATTGCAGAAGGAAGAGGTGGTCAAGAAAAAACCAAAAAAACATCAAGCTTGGAGGCCGAAACGCAAATCAACGGCCAAAAAGACCGAAGAACGCGTGACCCGGCTAGCAACGGGTCTCCCCAAGGTAACCCGACCAGAGGCGGGGCAGGTCACCATGAGGTGACCCGGCCAAGTGTGCGTCACTCCAAGGTGACCCGCGCCAAAGCCGAGACAGAAGGTGTTCTACGCCCGTTTTTCGATCTTGTTGAGTTACGTCCCTACTCTAATTGATCCGGTACTTTTAGTAAATCCCTGTGGTAGTGTGGATTTTTCCAAGGGCAAGAAAACAATGACAGATTGTTGTGGTCCTCAGCACGAGAATCAAGGCAAAGCCTCGGTCAAAGAGCGCTTGGGCCTATTGAATGAACCCCGAGTGAGTAGTTTATCAGACTGGAGGTCGTGCACGTCCTCCTAAGCAATGGAAAACATCCTATAATGGGAAAACCCTTGTAACCAACTGCATTGGATTGCCTGTCGAAGTCTAGAAGCCCGTTGAGATCCCATGCTCATGAAAGCGTGGCTCTAACGTATGACTCTTGAAGATGCTAACAAAACATTCTATCCCCAGAAGGAAACGTATTCGACTGACGATGATGTTACACCTGGGGAGTCGTGCCAACGCACAATAGGTTATTCAGATCATCAGACCGATGAGTTGTACTATCAGGCTGGGGGTACGAACAAGTCTCGAAAAAGAAGTACCCGAGAGATGGACTCTCACTGTCTGTGCGCCAATATTATTAAGGCAGTGTTATCAGAATGTTGCTGCTCCAAGAGTGCTCCAGAGAGGGTCTCGGTGTTTGAAATGATCACCAGTGGAACATCCAAGTCCAAGCCAAGGTATTTCCATAGAAAGAATCAGCTGCTCAAGATGATGAATTCTCAGAAGTGACCATCAATATGGATGATAAAGGGAAGTCAACACGACGACCAGTTTTCAGGAGTATCCCAACGTATAACCCGGTTGTGATCGAGAACTATTCGACGTACAAATTATCAGAGAATGTAGCGAGGTTTACCTTCAGATGATGAAACATCATATGCTAAATCCGCATTCGGAATTGACAGTATGGTATCTAGTACAAAACAGTCTCTTGAAGCGTTTATGATTAACACTGAACAAATGACTAAAATTCACGAAGACGCTCTGGCCAAGCAACAAGAGAATTTCAATTTTGAAATAGAAACGACTGTGCAACAGATAAGAGAAATACACGACCAATAGATTCAAGCCTTAACGAATCAGATTGGTGAAAGTAGTCGCCACAACCGGGCGGCTAATGACTTAGAAGGGGATGACAACAATGATGATAACTTTCCCGTGGATCAAAATGCTGGGGGTGGTCTTACCAATGATAACAACACAGGGGGTGGCCCCGTTATTCCTCCTCGAAATTGCCCAAAGAAAAGCACGAGTGAGGACGAGAAGATGAAGGATCTCGAGAGCAAGATTAATGCATTGATGACTACTCAAGAAGTGAAAAAGACCGGCATTCTGTGTCCTTACCCAAAAGAGTGGGAGTCGATCCCATATCCGAAGAAGTTTAACTTAATTAACTTCACGCGATTTAACAGGAAGGGTTCACCCACTCAACATCTGATCTATTTCAAATCTCACCTGGGAGTAATCTCTGGCAACGAGCCTTTAATGATCTGGTCATTCGTTAGCACCCTTCGAGGAACTGATAATCATATTTTTATTACAATTTTATACCATCATTATCTATTTTATATGAATAAATATACAATTAATAATTGTTGTTAGCTTAGTTTGCACATAAATATAAATAAATATTATTAAATATAAAAACCCTTCAAAATCTCTCTTCTCTTTTTTGTAGCATTTTAGAAGCCCATGAGTGAAGCCCAAAGAGCAAGTGAAGAAAATGATCTCCAAGATAATTATCATGTTGTTTTGGACTTATTTGCATTTGTATCAAATGAATCAAAATTTGGAGGCCGGATTTGCTTACTGCAGTATTCTCTTCATGGAAGCATATTGGGCCAGTTTTGATTTTTTTTCACAAGAAAATCAAATGAGAGAATGGGCCAGAGACTCATGAATTGGCTTTTAAACTCAAGTGGGCCGAAATTCAAATGTGGACCGGTTCTGGGAATGATTTGCTGTAGCTTTGATTGTTTTCTTAATGGGCCGAAATCAAATGCTTGCTCATTGGGCCGAAATCAAATGCTTGTTCATTGGGCTTGGAATTTCATCAATGATTGCTGGACTTCAAAAATCAAATGAAATCAAATGCAAGTGGGCCGAAAATTAAATGAATCAGCTTGGACTCTACATTGGACTTGCTTGTAAAATCAATTGAAGATTGGGCCTTGGAAAATCAAATGAAATTTGGGCTAGAGAAGAACAAAAAGCAAATTCAATGGTGGAGATTGTGGCTTGGGGCTCAAGACAAATCCAATGGCTCATATTCATTGAAGATTACTATAAATAGGGGTAGAGAGTGAGGGGTTAAGGAGGTGAAAATTTTGTAAACTCCTTTTGGAGAGGAGGGCTACTCTTAATTGAGAAGGCCTTCCAAAAATTTAACTTTAGTTGCAATTAATAATAATAATTTTTCTCCTCTTTAAATTTGTTCTTTCTCCTCTTTGTTGAATGATGAGGATGGAGATGAAGAGCAATTTGAAGGTTTGCATTTCTTTTCTCTTTTATTTCTTTTTAGTAATTTCTTTATTATTGCTTATTAGTTAGATTTAAATTCATGCTTGTAGTGTAGATTTATTTTCTGGGCCCCAAATAAACTATACACCCTTCTCGTAAAGCGTGTCAGTGGCATGGTAATATTTGAGAAGTCCTGGATGAACTTCTTGTAATAGCCGACCAGACCCAAGAAGCTACGAATCTTTGTAATGGTCTTTGGCGGCTCCCAATCAAATACTACCTCTACCTTAGCTGGATCTATAGCAATGCCCTCCTTGCTGATAACATGGCCTAAAAATTTGACCTCAGATAGCTAAAACTCATACTTGCTAAACTTAGCATATAATTGGTGCTCCCGTAAAGTCTGCAATGCCAATCGTAGATGCTTCTCATGCTCGGCCTCCAATCGTGAGTAAATGAGGATGTTGTCGATAAATACAATCATAAACTAGTCCAAGTATAGATGGAAAACCTGGTTCATCAAATCCATGAATACCGCAAATGCATTGGTCAACCTAAATGTCATGACAAGACTCGAAAGACCGATATCAAGTTAGAAAAGCGGTCTTGGGAATATCCATCTCCCGAACTCACAACTGATGATAACTCATTCTTGATTTTTATTTGTTCTTGATTTTTCCTTCTTGCCTTGTTGATCACATTTATATTATCACTTCCACTCTCAAATATATTCATTTACACAATCATTTTCATTCTCTCCATCTCTCCACAATCACATTCACTCATCAGTCCTATTTGTCACATACACAACATAAGAACCGATTTTATATTTTCTCCTACAAAACACCTTCCTCGTGGGATCGATATCTTAAATACTATAACTTGACACGGTTGTGCACTTGCAACCTTTTTGGTACATGTTTATACCGTATCAAGTTTTTGGCGCCGTTGCCGGGGAAGGTGCTAAAATAGGATTTTATTATTTTGGTTCTTTAACTTTTGTGTTTTTGTGAAAGAACTACTTGGAGATTAAAGACCAAAGAATTGGAGATTGAGGAATTGGAGATTCGCTTGTGGTAAGTCTTCTTTCTAATATTTTCAATTCCACACCTTTAGTTAGTTTCTCACAATTAGAGACAATTAGGAATTAAAAAAAAACAAAAAGATTTTATTTTTGTTGACCATAATAAAATCCACCTTTCACTTGGACATTAACTAACAAGATAATAAATTCAAACAAGAGCTCTCTTCTCACATTTGAGTGTTGTTGACCATAATTAAAAAAAAAAGATTTTTCTTTTCCATCCTTTTTAGTCGCTTTTAATTTCTAGGGTTGCATTTCATATAATTAGTAGGAATTCACCAAAGTGATTTGAGCATCTTGGTTTGGCACACACTTGAAAATATTTTTTTAAGGGCAAAATCCCATAATCAAGATAAGGTGGGGATTTCATCACCCTTTCCTTAGCCCAAAATCACTAATTCCTCACTACACAACCCAAGCCTAATAAAACTCATTAGACGTTGGCCCTAAGGAATCGAGCTCAGTAAGGAACAAGAAATCCTTAAGTGAACCGGTTTAAGTTTTCTCAGATTAGTTGGTGTCTAAGGCAAGGTTTATGGGTTGCGTAATGCGCTCCGCAAGGAACGAGGTACTTAATTGATCACTGATCACCCTCTAGTACTATCCTTACCTGGCTAACTACCTGGGTAAAACTTTTATCTTTTCACTGTAGGAGTTTTTGGTTAGGAGCTGGTCTAGCTGAGTTTGGCTAAACCTTAGAATTAGAGTTGATTGAAAAGTGATTGATTTGATTTGTTTTAGTTAGGATTTTTCTTTTTCTTTATCTTCTCATATATTAAAAAAAAGAAAAAAAACTAATTCTCTTCCCTTAAAAAAAAAACTAATTTTTTTTTCTTTCCTTAAAAAAAAAAATTGGCTTCCCTGGGATAATTTTCCTTCCTTTTATAAAAAAAAACAAACTTAAAATTTTTTTTCCCTTTCTCTTCTCAAAAAAAAAAAAAAAAAAATAATAAATTTTTTTCTTTTCAAAAAAAAAAAAAAACTATCTAAAAAAAAGACATATATATATACATATTTCCTCATTTTTCTTTTCACATATAAAAAAAAAAGAAATCTTTCGAATAGTTTCTAAAAAAAATACATACATATTTCCTCATAAAAAAAAAGAAGAAAAAAATATATACATATTTTCTCACTTTTTTTTCACTTAAAAAAAAACAACAACAAAAAAAAAATATTTGAATAAGTAACATAGGTTTAAAAAAATAATAATAATTACTTACAATTTTTTTTCCTCTTATTTGATTTCTTCATCCTCATACTAACAGTAATTGCAGATCCTTATCATCATTGTCAACCGAACAACTGTAAGTTCTTCAATTTTATCTGCTTTACTTTGTGCTTCAACGAATTTGCATTGGGGACAATGCAAAATTTAGGTGTGGGGGTGAGAAATACATATTTTCCTCTTTATTTTACCTTTTTAGTTATATTTTTCTTTCCTTTTGTTAAAAAAAATTATAAAAATATTGTCACTTGCCAAATTGATAGAGTTAAGTAATAATTGATCAAATTGATAGATTTTAAATTTTATAAGTCTTAGTTAGTGACATATTCAAGTTTACCTTTTATGATAACTCCAAATAAAATTCTTAAGAAATGATTTTTCAACTAGTATACTTTACTTAAGTCTTACCTTAGACTTTTAATTAAAAATAATGAAATTTTTGCATGCTTAACTTAGAGTTGAAAATATTCTTTTTCAAGTTACCTTGATTTATACATTTTTTTAAGACTATATATACTTACACATATATATATTAAAAAAAACTAACCTTATAAAAGAAGAGTACGAAAAATGGGCACCACAAAAAAAAAAAAAAAACTCTTAAATTCAAGGTGATTCTATCTTATAAAGCCTAAGTTGACTGAGCAATTAAGCCAAATGAGTATCTCTATACTTAATGACCTAAGCCCAATTGGGTTGGGATTCATTGGCCCAAAACTCGTTAAATGGTCACTTAGAAAGCCCGTTAAAATAGAAAACAATCACCAAGAATTAGAGAGTGGAAAAAAAATTATATATATATAACACTAACCATTGTTTTTATATATTGTTGTTTTGTATATATGGTCTTGAAAAACAATTTTTGATCAAGAGACTTAAAAGTTATTTAAAACAAAGAGTTGGCATGTTCTTTTCAAAACTTTTTAATTAAATTTTTAAGATTTGACTTGGTTTTGTATTGCTATAATGAAAAAGAATTTCTAGGGGATTTACATTGGAGTTATATATAAAAACGTTTTCTTGATTATTAACTAGCTTCAATTAGAATGTTTAAATATATCAAGAAAAATCTGTTATTTACTGACTTATTTAACTTGGCAAGTTGACCGAATTTTGTGGGTATATTCACTGCAAACCCTCACGAGACTACAACTCGTCCACTAGGGTAACCTAGGGGTTTAAAGGCTTGTTGTATGCGCTAAATACAACCGCGATTCCTGCGAAAGTGAGTTAGGATTTTCTTTTTATTTTCTTTGCTAGAGGACTAGCAAAAGTTTAGGTGTGGGGGTATTTGATAATCATATTTTATTACAATTTTATACCCTCATTATCTATTTTATATGAATAAATATACCATTAATAATTGTTGTTAGATTAGTTTGCACATAAATGAATGGAAATATAAATAAATATTATTAAATGTAAAAACCCCTCAAAATCTCTCTTCTCTATTTTTGTAGCATTTTAGAGCCATGAGTGATAGGCCCAAAGAGCAAGTTGAGAAAATGACTCTCAATATATATCAATGTTGTTTTGTGACTTTTTGCATTTGCTATCAAATGAAATCAAATTTGGAGGCCCGGATTGTTGTTACTGCGTATTCTCTTCATCTGAAGCATAGTTGGCCAGTTTTGCATTTTTTTTCACAAGAAAATCAAATGAGAGAATGGGCCAGAGACTTCATGAATTGGCTTTAAACTCAAGGCTGGGCGAATTCAAATGGTGACCGGATTTCTGGAATAATTTTGACTGTAGCTTTGGATTGTTTTCGTAATGGGCAAATAAGATTGCTCGCTGTGAGCCGCGAAATCAAATGCTTGTTCATTGGGCTTGGAATTTCGATCAATATGTGCTGGACTTCAAAAATCGAAATGAAAATCATAGGCAAGTGGCGCGAAAATTAATGATCAGCATTGGACTCTACATGGGACTTGCTTGTATAAATCAATTGAAATTGGGCTTTGCGAAAATCAAATGAAATTGTGGCTAGAGAAAAAATAAAGCAAATTCAATGTGGAGATTGTTGCTTGGGGCTCAAGACAAATCCAATGGCTCATATTCATTGAAGATTACTATAAATAGGGGTAGAGAGTGAGGGGTTAGAGGTGTGAAAATTTTGTAAACTCCTTTTGGAGAGGAGGGCTACTCTTAATTGAGAAGGCCTTCCAAAAATTGTAACTTTAGTTGCAATTAATAAAAATAATTTTTTCCTCTTTAAATTTGTTCTTTCTCCTCTTTGTTGAATGATGAGGATGGAGATGAAGAGCAATTTGAAGGTTTGCATTTCTTTTCTCTTTTATTTCTTTTTAGTAATTTCTTTATTATTGCTTATTAGTTAGATTTAAATTCATGCTTGTAGTGTAGATTTATTTTCTTGTCTTTTTTATTTCTTTTTGCACTTTAATTTGTAGAGTAGATTTATTTTTCTTGCATTTAATTTCTGCAATTTATTTTGTAGTGTAGATTTTTATTTTCTTTGTAGTTAGATTTATTTCTTGTTCATAGTTTAGATTTTTCTTTTCTTTTTATTTTTGTAATTAGTTCTTTTTCTTGTTTTTATTTCTTAAAGATGTGAATTTAATTCTTGTAGGAAGTTTAGAATTATATGAAACTAGTCTAATTTCCTTTATGTTGTATGAATTATTCTCTTGTACTTAAAATGTTCATGTTTAGGATAATCAACTAGAGAACTAATCGGTAGAAGAAGAATTTGATAATCTATGCTTATCTTAAATGGTTTGATAGGTTATGCTTATGAATTCTAGGATTATTATCATGTTGTTGTTCTTATCATGAATAGTAATTTTAGCTTAGATGATAATTTGATAGGTTACACTTTCCTTAAATGGTTTGATAATCTATGCTTAATAAATCTAAGTTGAAATATGATAAAAAGAGAATAGTTTATATTTTGTAATTGAAATTGGTTAGTGGATTATATTCTAGATTTCTTACTTCTTTTGAATCCTCCATCTTGACTTTCTTAAATTTTCTTTTCATTCTTGGTTTTATTTCTTGATTTTATTCATTCATCTTTCTTGCCTTGTGATTTCATTTATTCTTTAATTCTTCCTTCTCTCCTCTAAAATTCAATTTATTATCTTTTGCAAATATTCACAACAATCACTCATCACATTCACACTTATTCTTTATTCCTAATTGTCATGCACAAAATATAAGAACCAAGTTTAATAATATCTTAAAATCACCTTCCTCGTGGGATCGATATTTTTTATACTATAACTTGATAAATTGTGCACTTGCAATTTTGGTACATAATTATGTCGCATCAGGAACTGCCTTGGATTAGTACCGCCATCTTAAGCCAAGAAGTATTAATAGCTAGGATGATATGGATAGTATGTTTCTCACTAATTTCTTTGATGATGACACTGAGGTGTCAATCGAAACATTGTTTAATGAGGAGCAAAAAGACGGGGAATCGATCGACAATTTCATCAAGCGCTTTCAAAATAAGACGATGAATTATCGAGATCTGATCACCAAAGAGTTCATTCTCCAGATGTATCATAACAATCTTTCCTTGGATGTGTTAGAAGTCATAGGAGTGGCACCATCTAAAACCTGAAAATATTTGAAGGTGCGTGGGGAGCAGGCCGAATGCTTCCTCAAAAGGAAGAAGACCGAAAGAGGTCAACCGGCGACGAATCCCCCAAAGCAGAACTCCGTCCCCCACGTTAAAGGAAAGACACAAGCAAATACGGTGGATGCTAACCAAACCTTTCAGCTGTAAGCAATAGCAACAACAGAAAGCACAACAGCGGTCGCAGTGGCAACAACGACCTCAAAAACAAAGGACTTCAGAACCAAAGTTCCCGAAGATCTACTCTTTTAAGGATGACAGAGGTTCTCGGTCTTTTCAAATACCTCTTGGAGAATAACAAGATCAAGTTACCTCCAATCATGGAACAGGAAGACGCTAAGATAACTAATGATCCAAAATATTGCGCATTCCATAGGATAGTTCACCATCCCACCCGGTCATGCTATAGCCTCAAGGATAAAATCCAAGCCTTGATTGATGTTAGGGTCATCACTCCAAAACCATCCAAGGAAAAGAAGGTTGGTGCGAATGTAGTAACGATTAGCTTCGGATCAGTCCCTTTGAAGTGGTTTCAACCCGAACCCGTAACGAAGATAGAAATGAAGACCGTCAATGGTGACCCTTACGGATAGAGCCAAAAGGGACTTGTGCCGCATACAGCTTCGAATGGCGAGGTTCTCTGAGTCCATCCTGATCTGATTGAAGATGAACAATGGACAAGCTCCTCGTCTAAGAAGAAATCAAAAAGTAAGGGAAGATCCTGTTGCGGAGCCTCAGCAATTCCAGAAGAAGATGAGGAAGGAATCACTGCTTTCCCACTATTCAAAGATGAGCAAGAAGTCTTTGTAACCAGTGGAGAACTGGTCTTTGCTACCAGAAGTGGGAACGAATACCGGTTTAAATATCCGAGTGCCTCCGATCAGTTAGCCGAGCAGGGAGTGACCAAAATCGTTCCTACTAAAACATTGGCTAGAATGGGAGTGATCACAACTCCCCCTGCACCTGCTGAGAAAACTCAACATAACCAAAAGGAGAAAGAGCCCTCTATACCAAGAGGGTCAGAACCCGAAATAATCTCGATTCAATCGACTGATTGGAAGAGACAAACCGGGAAGTTCGAACACTCCATTTCACTTCGATATTATGACACAATTAGCCAATATTCAGGCTAGGTTTACTTTGTATGAGTTGTTGCATCTTTCAAAAGACACAATGGAGGCATTGCAAGAAGCCTTAGCCAATTCGAACGTCTTCCTGACTTAGATCAAGCCATCCCCTGAAGAACCAGAGCCAACGGTCCAGCAGTATAATAACCTTGTAACCAAACAATTTCCTTGCATCACTTTTACTAAGGAAGACATGTAGACAAAGAACTCAAAGCATGATCGACCCCTGTATTTCACCGAACACATCGGCTCCAGCGTTGTCAACCGGATCCACATGCCACTCCGATTAATGTACAGTCTCAGAATACATGCCAGTAAACTAGCCTCTACAGGCACTACGATCTACGGATTCAACACCAGTGGTTCCAAACCATTGGGTAAAATCTGAGTAAAGTGCTAGATTGGAGATTTGAAGTCTGAAGTCACATACTATGTGATTAATGCAGAGACTGCCTATAACTTACTGTTAGGTCAACCTTGGATCCACGGTAATGTTACAATCCCTTCTACCCTCCATCAGTGTCTCAAATACGTAGACGCTAATAACAAGGCCAAGACAATGGTCTCGGATAAGCAACCGTTCAAGGGATTGGAAAATTATTTTATCGTTTCCCTTCTTTACGGTGCTAAATCCGATACTGAACCATCGGCCAAAAGTACTAATAACGGAGAAGAAGCTGATACCTAATTTGAGTTTGATTATGATGGTGGTTTTGTACTTAATGATATTGTATCCATTGTAATCAGTCTTGATGATAGGAGAATCATCGGATAGTAGTTGTAATTGGCAACTTGCCGAAAAAGTAACAATAAATGATAATTTAGAGTACTCGTTATGTCTTGATAACATCATGAAGGGGTTATACGATGACCCTGACTTGTATATGCTACTTCAATCATCCTGCATAATGAAGAAGCATGTTCAAGATTTGTTTGGAATGACACTTGTCATCCCTGCAAGGGCAAGGGGTGAAAAGGAAATCGTCTACGATAAAGGGAAGGAGGTTTCAGTACCAGACCACTTCTTGAGGGAAAATAACGATAATGATAAACTTGTCCCTCATTTATTTAAATACAGCTCAAAAGCGGGTAATCTTATGGAAAAATAAGGATATGACTTTGCACTTGGAGAAGGTCTGTGCTTCGATCGAGGTCCTTGGGTTCCAACCAAAGCTGCCTACGTGCCAAAAGGTAAACCCGATAACTATTACGGATTTAAAAGAGGGCTAGGTTATGTCTCTTCATCGGAGGATGAATGCTGCTGGTTAATTAATAACCAATTATCCAACCCAAACAGAGTCAGATACTCATCCGATTCTTCAGCTTGGGATTCCGACGTTAGCATTGGGGAAATATTCCAGAGTTTAATGTCGAACATGGCTACAGCTGATCCTTCAACGATGGAACACGATGATCAAATACCAATTTGGGAAGACCCTTGGATTCATCACTTGAATATGAAGTACAGTGAGAGGTTTGCACAAAGGGAACCCCCTACCAAGGATCAGGTAATCTAGGTGAACATGGGCGACGAGAATAACCCGAAGCCCATATTCATTAGCAAGAGCCTTCTGCCAAATGAGAAAGATGAATTAGTTGCCCTCATCAGGGAATACATCGATGTTTTTGCTTGGAACTACGAAGACATACCAGGACTCGATCCAGATGTGGCGATGCATCACCTCAACATCAAACCGAATGCCAAACTTGTCAAACAACAGCAAAGACGGTTTCATCCACAAACTATGAAAGTGATCGAGTCTGAAGTTAAAAAGCTCATTGACTCGAGTTTCATCAGGGAAGAACAACATCCCGATTGGCTTGCCAACATCGTCCTAGTCCTTAAGAAGAATGGGAAAATCAGGATCTGTATCGACTTTAGAGACCTGAATGCCGCCTGTCCAAAAGACGACTTCCCTCTTCCTATCACGAATGTTATTATTAAAAATACATGCGGGTTTGAGAGAATGTCATTTATGGATGGATTTTCGGGTTACAAACAGATCAAGATGCACCCAGATGATGAAAAGCATACCGCATTCAGGACACCCTGTCACGCCCCGCTTCCCAAAATACTGAGAATCGGAACGCGAACAAGTCTGTGACGTATTAGATTGAGGAGAATAAATAAAAATAAATATTTCTTCTCAACCTAATATGCTAAGCGTCAAGCAATATACAATACGAAGTCACAGGTCCCCGATCATAATTAGCAAGAATATAATGAACAACTCAGAATAGAAAAGAGACATATCACAAATAGAATATCATCTGAGATATAAAGTTTGGGTTAAACATGCCCTTACTATAAAACAGTCCAACTAAATGCTGAAGAGATACAAAGATACATCGATCAACGGAAATAGAAAGAACTACAAAGTAAACTGGGACCATCAACTAATAAAAGAAAATCTAGGCTTCGACTTCTTCTTCTACTCTGTCTGCAAAGTACTCCTGCTGAGAATACTTGGGCTCTAGCACATCTCCAAGCTGAACATGTCATTTCTCTAAGTCTGACGTACACCAGAGAAAACAGGTGCAAGTCAGTGTGCATGGCATACAACAAGACCCCACAAAAAAAAGAACGAATAAAAACCCAATGCGAAAAACGATACAATAATAGAAATGACAAAGAAATGTGCAACTTGAAATCCAACAAAATCAACATGCAAATTCACTACTAAAACATGATAAACATAAAGCTAATTGCATACGGTGACTGGGTCGAATACTAGCAATCCTAAAAACTCACTGGTCCACATCTCTACAAAACTAACAAAGTCTTCCAGAAGACACACAAGCATATTATACATATTTTACATGTTATTTGAAATGGGGAAAAATATCTTCATGGATATAATCGGATCCCCATAAACCTGTTCGGGGCCACCTTCAAGTTAAGTATTGGCCCTCTAGCCCATGTATATAAAACTTACGATATCACGATAACGATAACAGGAAAGTGCATATGCCCATTTATATACATGCTATATTCTCCGTCCAATTCCCCTTTATAAACCCAATGTTTGTAAGATTAATTTAAATGATTGTACATAAAATATTGTGCACTAGCCACAAAGTTACCGTGGAACGACTTTTGTAAAACTATGAAAATAATCGTGACCCATAACACGTCCGATCAAGAGTGCATCGTCTAGTCAATACTATAATAGTAATAGTCAAGAAAACCTCATACCGGGATATCAATATCAAGGGAATTCGGGACTCCTCACATCGGGATATCGATGTCGAGTGAGTATAGCCATGGTTTGAAGCACACTTATAAATTATACTTTTAACAGGAGTCGTCTTCATGTACAGTCTCTCATATTGGATAACAACTAAGTGATAAAACAACAAGTTTCTATAGTCATTCAGGCCAAATACAACATCAAATAAGATAAATACTATGTGTATAAATAAGAGTGTCAAATTGTCGGTATCATTGTAATATGTGACAAACACAGATAACATTCACATATTATAATATAATGAAGTATTTTAAAATATCTATTATTATAATAACTCAAAATAATCCTTTTAATTCTAAACTAATCTTTTAAAAATCATATTATTATAATAACTCAAAATAATCCTTTTAATTCTAAACTAATCTTTTAAAAATCATTAATTTATTATTTCAAAATAATCCTTCTCCTTTTAATTCTAAACTAATCTTTTAAAAATCATTAATTTATTATTTCAAAATAATCCTTCACAAAAACAAAATCTTTAAATTATTTCTCATAATAATTATTCAAAAATAATCTTTTTCCAAATTAATTCTTTTTTTTAAATTGTTTCTCATTATATCAATAACTAATCTTTTAAAATCATAAACTTATTTATTTAAAATAAATCTTTTTACAAAATAATTTTTTTTAAGATATTTATTATCATAATACTTTAAAACCAACCCCTTTTTTAAAATAATTTCTTTTCTCATCATAATAAATCTAAAATAATTCTTTTTCTCAAAATAAATTCATTTAAATTTTTTTATAACTTCACTAAAATGATTCCATTGTCAAAATAAATTCTTTTGAATTTATAATAATTATTCTAAAAATACTATTTATCCTAAAATGATTCCATTGTCAAAATAAATTCTTTTGAATTTATAATAATTATTCTAAAAATACTATTTATCATATTGTTATGATTTAATTATTATTATTTCTTTTGAATTTATAATAATTATTCTAAAAATACTATTTATCATATTGTTATGATTTAATTATTATTATTTCACCAAACAACCCACACAGATAATTACACCATAATTTAATATATACAGATGATTCATAACAGTCTAAAATTCTAATAAAAGACAAGTTGGGCAACGGATCTCACAAAATAATGTATTTTCCAAAATAAAATTAAATTATTTCTTATAATAATTATTCTAAAATAATTTGTTTTCAAAATAAATTCTTTTAAATTTATTTCTTAACAATTCAAAATAATCCTTTTTTAAATTAATTAATACTAAAATAATTCAAAATAATCCCTTATTCTAAAATAAACTCTTTTAAATAATTCTAAAAATATTTTTAAGTATACTTTTAATATTCCCTCTTCCAAAATAAATTATTTTCTCATTTTATAATAGTAATTCTAAAAATAATCTTTAAATATAATAATTTATTAATTCAAATAATATTTTTCTCTAAAAATAATTCTTATCCTTACAATATTAGTTATTCTCATCTATCAACAAACAATCCACGCAGATAACAACTAATCACAATCTATTCTATGCAACTAATTAATGACAGATATAAATATGAAATGACGAGTCGCGAGAAGCAGGATCTTGCCTCGGGTTATTGTCGAGGATGTCGTAGTGGGCAGTGGGGGTCATCGGGGTGGCTGTACGGGTCACAACGGGTTCCGCGGCTCGTCGGAAAGTCAATCGGTTAGAATACAAAAATGACGGTGTTAGTAACAATTAGAGATATTCGAAGAGATATAACGAGATATAGAAAATGAGCCCAAGTGAGAGGGAGATACCTTCTGATAGACAATATAAAGAGCTCCACACCGGCGAAGACGGTGGCGGAGACGGAGACTAGAGGTGGTCGGAAAACTCATGCGAAATCAGCACAACGCTGCTAAAATCTGCTAGCTGCTGCCATCGAGCGATGTTTCGGAAATTACCAAGAGAGATAGAGAGTGAGTTAGAGCATGATACAAATTGAAGATGATAGGCAACATGTAGGGCTACTCACCAGAGAAGAAATCGGTGAAAACAAAGATCGGAAGTGATCGAAAAGTGCATGTGAAGTCGGCATAAGACTGCAGGGAAGATGGAAGAGGAGGTCGGCGACTAGAAGAGGGGAGAGAGAGGAGCAGGAGGCGGCNTTTAGATAGTTAAATGAAAATAATTAATATAAAATATAATTAACTATATTTTAAATTAAATAATTATAGAAAAATTGTCTACAAAATAAAACGTACCAGTTATACTAATACAATAAATAATATGTAATAGTAGAAATAATACAACTAATTGTACAATTAAACGAGAATGATTAATGAAAAATACAATTACTTACATTTAAAATCAAATAATTATGGAAAAATTATCTATACAATAAAACGTATCGGTTATACTAATATAAAAGATAATATATAATAATAGTAATAATACAACAAATTGTATAAAATAATGCATAATAATGATACAACGTATTATACGGAATAATACATAATAGTAAAAATAATACAACGTATTATTCAAAATGAGACATAATAGTATCGATAACACAACGGATTAATTCTAGAAATTTTTACTACACTAAGTTAATTTATAAATATAAAAATCATTTAAATAAATATAAAATTTAGACTTTAAATCATAACAAATTCTAGAAAATCAAGAAAAATACATATACTCTTTTAAAAATAATAATTGAATATTTTAAAATACCAAAAAAATTATTTTAACTAGTATCGAAAGTTCATGATTATTACATTCTACCCCCTTAAAACAAATTCCGTCATTAGAATTAAAATAAGAAAGTACCCAAGGACAGAGATATAGAAAGAGAGGCTCAACTCAACTCATATAGAGAAGAATTTAAAATAAATTACATATCCATATGTAGAGCGTGAGAAAACACAAGTCAAAATATCGATACATAAATACTAAGTTACCACAATATAAACATACAATTCGTTATGATAAAAATAATAGAGATATATGAATACAAATATACAATTCACAATAATAAAATACTAAGTTATCACCATACACACAAAATAATATTTAATCATATAAAGTAAATATAAAATATTTATAGCACACATATAGAAAAGTAATAAAACATTCTATACAAAGTATCATTTAGATATAATATTCTATAAATAAAGAAGATGAGAAAAATGTGAATGTAAATTCATATATTGTATATATAAGGCATGAAACATGTTATGAGAATGCATTAGGCATTAATATCAATATAAGTTATATGTGCAAATCAAATACAAAGTCAAACAAGTAGAATATGATGATAACAGTTAATAGTAAAATGTATATAGTATAGATCAATAATATATAGTCAGAGGATATAAAATAAACAGAAATAATGATAAAGTAGAAGTATAAAAAGAACGTAAATCATCAAGGGAATATATATAACATAAGGTCATAAGAAAGTCTAGTGTGTAATATAAATAATAAGAATGATGTACGTATAACATAAAGTGAGTGAACATATATTGAAAAAAGATTACACAAGTATAAAGAAGCATGTATATAGTAAATAAAATAGTTGATACGTATCAAATTATAAAATAATACAACATCTAGGCATAGATAAAAATATAAGTATTAGTCAAACATAGCATAATAGCAAAGAAGTCAACAAAAAATATCCTCCTTAGCTTGAATGATGCGATTTCAGGCTTTGTTTAGCTTGAACGGTGCGATTCCAGCGACATTTTTCAAGAATGCACAAGATCGGGCCCTTGTTTGGAGTTAGGCATGCCTTCTCAGAGAAGAGAGTGGGCCCCACGGTGGGTGCCAAACTGTTGATGTCTGATATCACATAGTCGAGAGGGTTACGGTTCTAGTCTTCACGCTGGCGGTGAATAGAAAGAGGATGAGAGATGATGCCGACTCCTCCTCCGACTTTATACCCGATCCTTAGACTAGAATTTTTGATTCTTCTGCGCAAACAGGGAGAAACCCATGGGAGGACGTGGCTCATTTCTCTCATGGTACCTCCGACGGTCAAGTCAGCTAGTGGGCTTAAGTGAGGTTTGAGGGAGAGTCACTAGGCCATTGAGGTCCTTAGAGGATACTCTTTGAGAGTTATTAGTTCTTTTTCACAAAGGTAAAAATTAGAGCTTTAGTGAAGTAGCAACAGAAAAGATATACCTCCCCCTTTTCTTTTACCTTCTTTCCTTCCTTTTATAGCCCGTCACCTCTGAGAGTTTGACCCTTTGGCTTTGACTATGCACAGGAGGTGGTTGGGGGGGTGAGCAGGCAGGCTGCTGAGTCGTCCTTCTCTTTCCAGATGTCAGCTGACGATTAGAAGAAAAGTCATTTGAGTACAAGAGAGAAATGTCTGCTCAATATCCTGGATTTGACAGATGAGGCAGGGTAAAAGATAAGCCAGCTACTTGGTCGTCCTTCCCCCCTCCAGATGGAGGCTGGTGATTGGAGGGGGAGTCATTCGAGGCCAGGGGAGTATCATGACAATCCCTGAGAAATGACTTGTGAGTAGAATAAGTAGCTTATGCACGGGATTTGTCAGAACGGAGATCTTGATGGGACTAATCAATGTTGTAGCGTCGATTATCATCTAAAGTGAGCTTAGCTGGATCTCATCCCCTTAGTAGAGGCGGGTTGGTTCATGAGTTGTCTTTATGATTTCTCGACCCGACAACCGAGTGAGCTTCGAGTCGAGTGTATGATCGAGACGTCTGCTCGAGGAGTCATCTTAATTACGGGGAACAACTGATCCCGCACTTCGAGTCGGTAATGATGACCCTTGGTCAAAAATGACTCATCTATTCGTAGAGGTGTGCAACGGTCGGTTCGGTTCGGTTTTTACTAAAATTTGAACAACCGAACCGAACCGGCTATAATTCAAAACCGAACCGAACTATTGCAAGTCAGTTCGGTGCGGTTCGGTTCGGTTTGTTCGGTTCTAACTTCATCAAACTTTTTATCAAACAACAAACTGTGTTAAAGAAAAAAATATCAGCAAAGTAGGAGATTATGAAGCATTAAACACTGATATAATGATATTATTTTCAAGCCATAATGATCCAGAAAATAAGTTTAGAGTTTGAGTCTTTGACTCTTTGGGGACGGGTCGGGTAGGATTTGAGATCAGAATGGGTAGTATTGTATTATATTCGGTCGGTTCGGGTCGGTTCGGGTTAAAAAGTTTTCAAACCGACCCAAATCGTCGTACTCATAAAACCGATTTTTTCGGATTGGTTCTGGTCGGTTCGATTGGTTTTTTCGGTTTGGACCGAACCATGCTCAATCCTATCTGTTCGGTTGGCCGATAGACTTGCCATTGGCTGAGCTTTTGGGCCTCTAAGCTGGTTTGGACCATTACTTTTTTAAGCTTATGCAAACAATCTTTCGGTATCTTCATCTTTAGATGGTAAATAACCATAACATCAACCAAGTGAGATTACGACTCTTCTCGAGATCAAAACAAATTTGATCTCAAGGAATGGTGGAACGAGACTCAGATCTCTAGAATAGCTCACTCTTTATGCTGGAGTTCGCCAAGATCTGATAACTCTCATGTAAAATTCATGGTTTACTCTCTAATTCGGCAGCACTTCGCCTTCCAATTTCAGATCCCCTGTGTATAGAGCCCTATGCTTGTATTTATAGGATTTGGTTGCTTTGTTTTCGGATAAGATTTAATGATTTGACCATATCTTCGGTTAACAACCACCTAACCACGTTTAGGGATGATATCAAAGCAGTTAGGGAGGTTCTGGAACAGAAGAAACCGTCAAAAACTGTCAAAAATACGTCATCGAGGTTACTGGGCGCGAGCCACCATGAGGTAGCTCGGCTCTGGCAAAGCTGAGCCACCCTAGGGTGGCTCAACCTTGGCCAAGCCACCTGGGCTTGGCCGAGTCGTTTTAATGCGACTCAACCGCTAGGAGCTTTTCCGGGCTGGTCTTGTTCTGCCGTTTTGCGCATTTCATAGTTCCGTTGACTCATACGCTTCGTCGACTCGCTTCATACCCTTATTAGCATTTATACGGCATCAAATAATCTCGTTCGACTCAGATAATCCTCTCTGACTCGGATAATAGCGTTCATCACATTGGCTTCGTCTTGTGCTAAGTTCGGAAACCAGTTCGGGCAGACTTCAGAACATGCTACGAAGAACGGGTCATAACTTTCAAACCGTAAGTTAGAATTGGACGAATTATATATAAAATTCACCTATCTCAACGAGACGGAGCCACCCAAACACACCCAGAGGGTTCGATTTGTTTCCTCCGTTTTTCCAAATTCATTAAAGTTTAAGAGATATCAGCGTTTTTGTCAGTTTGTTGAGCTGAGTTCGAGGTATTATGGGTAATTTTTTATGCCTACGGGAAGCTATTAAAGGTAAAACCATATAACTGGGGTTCCTAGTATACTGTATCATGTAGCAAGCCTCAAATCCTGGATATTTTTTGGATGTATTGTGAGCAAAGATCTGGATCCTTAGAAATCAACTGCTAGGTTGAAGATGAAAGGTTTTTTGGGAGAGAAAGTAGTAACACTTTCACGTATATAGAGAAAGTGGAATTGGATTGGATTTTCTAAAAGAAAAACCACTCTTATTTATAATCCACAAATTAAAGTCATATTTAATTCTATAATTAAATATAATCCACTAATTAAAGTCATATTTAATTCTATAATTAAATATTATCTTTTATAACATTTATAAATAAATTTATCCTTTATTTAACAATAACTCCTTATTATTAATAAACTCTATTTTGAAGTTATATCTTATATAACTTTATATTATATACTTTATATAATAATTCTCCCAATATATCCAGTCCATAAACTCTTAGGGTGTGACCTCGTAGGACCCAATTATAATAGCAATGAACTTTATAACATAAAGTCCATAAATCATAGTTGGCTTCTAGCAAAGCACTATGACTACCTAAAATAACCGGATTGTAAATCTCCATTAAATGTCTCATTCCATAATTAGTAATTGCACATTCGATTAAAGGACACAATTCCTTCAATCTCCCACTTGTCCTTGAAACAAGTGTGCAATGTTAAAATTCCTTTGTCACTTAATGTCTTATTTGACTATATGATGAAACTCATCTTTATCGTCAAATATGTTTCTTGAACTCTTGAGATCGAACTGTCAGTACAAATGATTACTAATAATCCATCTGAGCATGGCCATGCGTTTTTCACAGTTCTCACTCTTCAAGTGGCCGAGACACCGTTCCTTTCCAAATGTATCATGGTATACATGGAATAGGAGGACATATTCAATCTTGTAAGACTATATCTCCCATTCAACTTTTGGCAATCCCAATCACTACTTTTATAACTGCCTGTTACGGTCAGCGTTTAGCAGCATCAAAGACATACCAGCAGTCAAATGATGACTATATCATACTCATGTCTAAGGAACTCACTAATCATGAATAATCCTAGAACTCTGCAGAAAGAACCCGAAGAGTTCTATGATAGGTCTGTCCGATATGTATCACCATACATACCTATGTAATCGATTAGACATCTCCATGTCCCTATAACACATGAAACCCGGTGTTATCAATCAATCTCACAATATGGTCTTGAATTAAGTCATTTGTATCCTAGTTAATGACTCAGACCATGAACAACTAATAATTTTATAATATCAGTTCACTTAATGGGGTTTCATTTACCAAAACAGTTTTGATGAGCCCATTTGATAATTATTAAATTATTCGGATACTTTATCTAATCCCAAGCAGTGATTAAATAATAATATGATACTCATATATATAAATCAAGCATAAATGTCTGTAATAACGAAAATATTTCAAAATATTTCTCCAATGTGTCTGAGCCCTTTGGCCCGAGTGTGACTATCATGCTTGGGCCTAGGCAAGGGCTTGGTCAAAGGATCTGCAATGTTGTCGTCAGTGTGCACTTTGCACATCCTCACGTCTCCTCTATCAACATAGTGTCTGATCAAGTGGTACTTTCATTGGACGTGTCTAGATCTAGAGCTAGAGCTAGGTTCCTTGGCTTGAGCAATGGCGCCATTGTTGTCACAATAGACGTCAATTGCTCTAGAAGTGCTAGGAACAACACCGAGCTCAGCTATTAACTGTCTAATCCAGACCGCCTCCTTAGCTGCTTCACTAGCAGCAATGTACTCTGCTTCCGTTGTAGAATCTGCTATTGTCCCTTGCTTTGAGCTCTTCCAACTGACGGCTCCTCTATTCAGAATGAAGACATATCTAGACTGAGATTCAAAATCATCTTTATCTGTCTGGAAACTCGCATCAGTGTAGCCCTTGACGATCAGCTCGTCATCACCTCCATACACTAAGGCATCATCCTTAGTTCTTCTCAAGTACTTTAGAATGTTCTTGGTTGCACACCAATGTGCCTCTCCAGGGTTTGATTGGTATCTGCTGCACATACTCAAAGCGTGCGCAACATCTGGGCGAGTACAAGTCATAGCATACATGATGGATCCTATGGCTGAGGCATAGGGAATCCTACTCATTTTCTCAATTTCACCAGGTGTTTTAGGACACTGGCTTTTACTGAGACGTAAGCCATGTTGCATAGGAAGGAATCCTTTCTTAGAATTCACCATATTAAATCTAGCAAGAACCTTATCTATATAAGTTCCTTGACTTAGACCAATAAGCCTCTTAGATCTTAATGCCTAATATGTACTCTGCCTCTCCTAGATCCTTCATTGAGAAATACTTCTTAAGCCATTCCTTGACTGTCTCCAGCATAGGAATATCATTTCCAATGAGTAATATATGTCATCCACATATAGAACCAGGAAGGCCACTTTGCTCCCACTAAACTTCTTGTAAACACATGGCTCTTCTTCGCATCTGATGAAATCAAACTTTTTGACCACTTCATCAAAACGAAGATTCCAACTCCTGGATGCTTGCTTAAGTCCATAGATAGACTTCTTAAGCTTGCATACTTTCCTAGGATTCTCTGGATCCTCAAAACCTTCTGGTTGCATCATGTATACATTTTCTTCTAAATATCCATTTAGAAAAGCGGTCTTGACATCCATTTGCCATATCTCATAATCATAATAAGCGGCAATTGCTAGGATTATCCTAATGGACCTGATCATAACAACCGGTGAGAACGTTTCATCATAGTCAATACCATGAACTTGTCTAAATCCTTTGGCAACTAATCTTGCCTTGTAGACAGAAACATTTCCATCCTTGTCTGTCTTGATCTTGAAGACCCATTTGCATCCAATGGGTTTTACCCCATCAGGCAAATCTATCAAGTCCCATACTTGATTCTCAGACATGGAGTCCATTTCGGATTTCATGGCTTCAAGCCATTTTTCGGAGTCGGGGTTCGCCATTGCTTGTTTATAGGTAGCAGGCTCATCATTCTCTAAAAGTAGAACGTCAATGCTAGCATTCAAGACGAAATCCTCATATCGTCTAGGTTGCCGCCTTGGCCTGTTTGATCTCCAAAGTGGTCCAACAGCTGGAGAGACTTTAGCAGGAGGATTGACCACATCAGTATGTGGGACCTCGGGTGCTTCATCTACCTGAGGAATTGCATCTTGAATATGGGTGGTTTCCCTTTGAGAAGGTACGCCTCCAAAATCAAGTTCCTCTGTGACATCTTCTATGTCCTCATGCTGTAGGGTTTGTTGCTCAGGTTGAATCTCATCAAGCTGAACATTTCTCCCACTTGACTTCTTGGAAAAGAAATCCTTTTCCAAAAAGACACTATCCCGAGCAACAAACACCTTGTTCTCAACGGGATTGTAGAAATAATAACCCCTCGTTTCCTTGGGGTAACCTATAAAGAAGCATTTGTCTGATTTGGGTGCGAGCTTATCAGATAGTAAACGCTTTACATAAGCCTCGCATCCCCAAACCTTCAGAAATGACAAGCTGGGAGGCTTCCCAAACCATATCTCATGTGGTGTCTTGTCAACTGATCGGGACAGAGTCCTGTTTAGTGTGAACGCAGCGGTAGTGAGGGCATAACCCCAAAAGGATGTAGGAAGATCAGCAAAACTCATCATTGAGCGGACCATGTCTAACAATGTCCTGTTTCTCCTCTCAGACACACCATTCAGTTGTGGTGTACCTGGTGGAGTCAGTTGTGTTAGAATACCACAACTCCTCAAATGATGGTCGAATTCTTGGCTCAGATATTCACCCCCTCGATCTGATCGAAGTGCCTTTATCTTCTTGCCTGTTTGTGTCTCAACTTCATGCTGAAATTCTTTGAACTTTTCAAAAGACTCAGATTTATGTTTCATTAGGTAGATATACCCGTATCTACTAAAATCATCAGTAAATGTAATGAAGTATCGATAGCCTCTCCTAGCTTCTATGCTCATAGGTCCACACACATCGGTATGTATGAGAGCTAAGAGCTCAGTAGTCCTTTCACTTGTACCTTTGAAAGGTGACCTTGTCATCTTACCCATTAGACATGATTCACATGTTTCAAATGATTCTAAATCAAATGACTTTAGGCTACCAACTGTTTGGAGTTCCTTCATGCGTTTAATGCTAATGTGGCCTAGGCGACAATGCCATAGATTGGCTTCACTTATGTCATTCGACTTTTGCCGTTTTGTATCAACGTTATAAACTTCAGATTTGAGATCCAATATGTATAATCCACTATTATTCATATGGGCTTGAGCATAAAAGATGTCATTCTTAAAAATAGAAAAACAATCCTTAATGACAAAATTATAACCCTCAAGGTTCAAAACTGAAATTGAAATCAAATTCTTAGTAATAGAAGGAACAAAATAACAATTATAAAGTTCTAAAACCAAGCCAGAAGGTAGCGGTAGACTATAATCTCCAATGGCAAGTGCAGCAACTCTTGCTCCATTTCCAACGCGAAGATCTATCTCACCCTTCTGCAACCGTCTCCTATTTCGTAGTCCCTGCACATTCGAAATAATGTGAGAACCACAACCGGTATCTAATACCCAAGAATTGGAGTTAGTTGATAAGATTTCAATGACGCAAATACCTGAAGCAGAGGCACCCCTCTTCTTATCTTCCAGATATTTGGGGCAGTTTCTCTTCCAGTGCCCCTTAGCCTTGCAGTAGAAGCAGTCATGCTCAGCAGCCACCTTTATTTTAGGTGTGTTTCCCTTAGGTGGAACAACTGTCTTGCCCTTCCCTTGAGACTGTTGCTTCTTCTGTGGCCCTTTCTTAAACCCTTTCCCTTTGTTGACCATAAGAACATCCTTCCTAGGTTCAACCAAGACATTTTGCTCAGCAGTTTTGAGCATAGCATGCAGCTCATTGAGGGTCTTACCCATGGCTCCCATGTGATACATCTGCCTGAAATTGGCAAATCCATCATGTAAGGAATACAGGATCATATCTGTAGCCATCTCAACATTGTAGGAGTTCCCAAGTCGAGCCATCCTGTCAAACAGGCCTATCATGTGGAAAACATGTGGTCCCACTGGTTTCCCCTTTTCGAGCTTGCTTTGCAATATGGACTTAAGGGTCTCATACCTCTCAATCCTGGCCTGCTCCTTAAAGAGATCTCTAAGATTTCTCATAATTGTATAGGCATCCTGATCCTCAAACCTCTGTTGAAGACCAGGTTCCATGGCAGCCAGCATGAGGCAAGTAACATTCCTTGACCTCTCGCATATTGTTTTGTGACGTGCCTTATCCTCATCAGATGAGTTGACAATCAGCTCTGGGATGGGTGTTTCTAGGACATCCTCTTGGTTCTCAGACCTGAGAATAATTCTCAGATTTCATTCCCATTCAAGAAAATTGGTGTCGTTCAACTTGTTTTTCTCAACAATTGAGCGGAGCGTGAATTTGAGGTGTTCAGTAGACATAGTAACTACAAAACAGAAATTAAAATATGCAGATAAATTATGCTTGAAATGCAAAAACTTTATTTTAGACATGTTCTAAATAACAAGCTATTGCATATTCTACTCAATATAATATTGTCCCTTGTGAGTAAAATAATTCCAAGATCCTATCTTAGATGATACTTGAGCGTACTAAGGCACTTCCCCAAATCTCATGTAATCAAGGTAAGTAAATGCTTTACTAATTATAACACTTTATAATTCTTGGTTGATGGCCACATCATATGTTAACTCATCCTTATGCCTCAAGATCCAAAACTAAGTCTTTTGGCCTCTTGTTGAGTATAACCATATCAAGGTAGCATGCCCCTATTAAACATACCCGCACTATCCCAAGGTCAAGGAAGAACACCTTGCTAGGGCGAAAACTATCCAACGAATTCCAAGGGCCTCATGGTTATGACATGGAAAGGCATAATCTCAATATTCTTTTAAGGGACTTTTAGCATGTAATGGTTGTCTATATATAAGCGAACTAAATAATATAAATAAACAAGCATTCATGCAAGGCAAGAGATAATAAAACATTCACATAATGCAATAATAAAAATTTGGATCCTAGTATGGCCCCTCAAGAGATCTAATCTTCAACAGTCTTGACTTTCTGGATCACCATCCTTTAGTCATCATAGGATCTTCTTGTGTTACATAAATTTGAATAAACTTTTTTGCATAAATTTAAATTACAAAAATACATAACGATACGCAGATCGTGTTTATCTATCCTAATTTGGGCCATACTAGTCACCACATGCAATAATATCATAATATTAAACATACATGCAATAATCATATATGAAATGTTATTCAAGTAAGACATGCAATTTATCCAAATAAAAAGCATAAATAATTAATCATATTAACTATTTAAAATTAGAAACGATTTCTCATTATTTTAATTCAATAAGACTGTGAATGGAATTAATATCTAATATTAATTAGTAATTTGCCAAGAAATAGAATCAAATATTTATGTTAATTCAAAATTAACCAAATAAGATATCTATAGATCTTATAGAACAATTAAATAAAATATCAAATATTTTATAAAATAAATCGTATTTATTATGCATTAATCCAAACATATGATCTATGCTTATTGAATCTAAATAATCATGAACATGCATCAAATTGTAAGATTAAAATTTGATCCAATTAATTTATACAAGAGTCTCTGATACCACTGTAGGATCTTTAGATGCTCTGAGCGGAATTGCAGGAAACGTTTTCCTAACATCTAAATGAAGGATCTATTGCATAAATCAATTGGATTAAAAAAAAAGGAAAAACGATTACCTCTTGATGCGTGTTCAAAGCCTTCTCTAATGGAGAGATTAAGAGTCTCACTTGAAAACTCCTCTAGTTGATCCACCCGAGCAAAGATCTGGATCCTTAGAAATCAACTGCTAGGTTGAAGATGATAGGAGAGAAAGTAGTAACACTTTCACGTATATAGAAAAAGTAGAATTGGATTGGATTTTCTAAAAGAAAAACCACTCTTATTTATAATCCACAAATTAAAGTCATATTTAATTCTATAATTAAATATTATCTTTTATAACATTTATAAATAAATTTATCCTTTATTTAACAATAACTCCTTATTATTAATAAACTCTATTTTGAAGTTATATCTTATATAACTTTATATTATATACTTTATATAATAATTCTCCCAATATATCCAGTCCATAAACTCTTAGGGTGTGACCTCGTAGGACCCAATTATAATAGCAATGAACTTTATAACATAAAGTCCATAAATCATAGTTGGCTTCTAGCAAAGCACTATGACTACCTAAAATAACCAGATTGTAAATCTCCATTAAATGTCTCATTCCATAATTAGTAATTGCACATTCGATTAAAGGACACAATTCCTTCATTCCATTCCTCAAACTCGATGCTTTATATTAGACTTTGCATTTGTGTATTTCATTCCCGGCCAGAGTGTTGTGATTCTATTTGAAAAAGATATTTTATTGTATTGACATGAATACAAGGCATGAAAATGCGGTTAGAGGGGAAAAAGTGCAAGTTTATATTCCAGTGTTGTAGTTTATCTTAGTGTGAACCTTGAAATACTTATTGGTACCACCATAAAGTTTTGCTAATTGTTAAGCAGTGGAAAATATTTATTGAACAGCTAAAGGTTAATACAAAAATGGTCTATGTATAATAAACTACACATAGTTTGTACATGATGTGTAGAATAAACTACATATAGTTTACATTAAACAACTTCTAATCAGCTATAGTTCTCATGTTTTAGTTAAAACTTAACAACTAATCAACTAGACTTAACATTTAAAAAAATAGTTAACACTTACTTTACTATACTTAACATGGAACGGGTAAACATTAACAGTTAGTTAGCTATAATTCACGTGTGTTTATTCCAGTTTCAAGTGATAAAAGATAAAGCCACCTAAAATCGAAAACCATCATTGTACACGCACGCACATGCACGCATGCACATATTCGATGGACAAAAAGTAAATAAATTGACAACCAAATATAAACAATTTCCTCAATATGATAACAACGAAACGTATGCACATGCACGCACATGTACACGCACCAAATCATGCACGCATTTGCGCACGCGTGTGCACACCCCCTCTTACTGTAATTATGATCTCATTGGAAGGAAAAACATTAGAATAATGAGCCCTGATTGAACAATTTTTTCAATCCATCCACAATTATGCATGAATCCCGCTCTTGAAGATTTGAAGAAGATATGAAGAAGAAGAGGGGTAGTTTGGGGGGGGTTTCGAATTTATTCTCTTGGGAATTGTAAATAAGGCTGAATCACATAGACTTTTCATTTTTTGGTCTAATACACATTACAAATAATATAGGGGGCTGAGACACATCAACTTTTTATTTTTGGGGCCTTGATACAATTTTTCCTTTTCATATTTTCCATTACAAATGGGGGTAGAAAATTTTTTTGCCCTAAATAAAGATTTACTACATTAAAGTAGGAATAGTTTTTCATAGCATGAAGGATAGATTCATCATAAAAAATTTGTAAGAGCTTGATATACAAAACAAAAATGATGTTTGGCTTGCGGCCGCCCAGCGCGCGGGCAGCACGCAAGAGAGAAACGAGGGGCCCACATGTGGGGGTCTCATAGGTGGGTCCCACCCCTCTGTTTCTCTCTTGTGTGCTGCCCGCACGCTGGATGGCCGCAAATCAAATAGCACATCTCTATACAAAAGGGTGGTATGCGCCTTTGTGAGGCCCACCAGGTATTTGCTAGGGCAAAAGCTACAAGAAACTAAACTACCATGGTACCTTATGCTAGAGAAATAAATATTCTACTATTTGAGCTTTTTCATTGTTTGACAGCAATGGGTATGATGGACATTTAATTTAGGGGTGTCAAACCATATCCGTATCCGAGGAAATATTCGTAACCGTATCCGTTAGGATACGAATATGGTTACTCAAATCTATTACCGATAGGATATGGTTGCGGATATGGTTTTGTAGTGAAATATCCGTATCCGAATCCGAAAAAATCCGAATACATATTGGTAATACTCTTACGATAGTTTCGATTCTTAGGTTATGGATTTGTGGTTAATTTTGATGATCAAGATGTCTAATCTTAGCTTTTCAATCATAATGAACATATTAACGAACACTTTTTGTATCACATGACTATATTTTTCTGAATACTATCTAGTTTTCTCATATCCTTTTTTGTATCCGCATGCATATCCGTTTATATATCCGCATCTATATCCGTAACCGTATCCGATTTTGGCGGATATGGATATGAATTTTTCTTACCGACATATATCTGTATCTGTATCCGTATCCGAGATGAGTAAGCGGATATGGATATGGTAAGTGCCATATTCGAACCGTATCCGCTCCGTTAACACCCCTAACATTTAGGCTCTGTTTTGGCAAAACTAGCTGAAAGCTGCAAGATTATAGCTGAAAGCTGTCAAGCTAGCTGAAAGCTGTGAAATTGTAGCTGAAAGCTGATAGCTGTGTAGCTAGCTGATTGACTAGAGCTGTTTGGCAAAAGAAGCTGTACAACTAGCTTAAATTTGTTAAATGACTAAAAAGGTCATGCAATATTATTGATATAAAATTAGAATTATTAGGGGCAAAAACAGAAGAAAAAAATTGACAGCTCCTTCCCAAAGACAAACGCTACTTGAGATAGCTTTCCAAAAGCTACTTGCAAAAGACACAATCTCCAAAATAATATCCTCCTATTTTTGGTTACCAAACAGCTCTACTAACTTATTGACCAAGTCAATAAGACACAAGCTCTTAGATAAGACACTTTTTTTGGTTGCCAAACAGTACCTTATTCCCTAAATAGGAGATGACGGTCAAAACTAAAACAGCTGATGGACTCTTATAAATGAGATTTTGGGCTTTACCATGTTTTCAGTCCACAACTCTTTTATAGTAGCGCAAGCTTGTACTGAAAAATCCAGCCCATGCCCATAACTGTTTGGGCGTTAAAGTTGGTCCCTATTCTTCTAACCTGGTTATGTTCGGCAATTTCTTCAAATTCAACCAAGTTAAAACTTGATCCAATTCAGAGGTGAATTCTAATTGGGAAAAACTAGGTGAAAGCTAGCCCAGTTTTTCTTAGGCCAAAAATAGGCCACTAAACCTGTTGCTGACTTAGTTTTTTATTAGACCAAAAATAGATCACTAAACCGCACTCCCCTTTCAAAATAAAATTAGTTTAATATAAAATTGGATTAGGACCAGTCTTCACCTAGTTTTAAACAAAAAGACACCATAAAACCAATTTAGCGTTGGACCAACGGTTTTCTTTTCTTTTCTTTTCTTTTGTGGGGAGTGGGGGTCCAATACTAAACTAATTAGAGTGGATAAAATGGGAACCCCTTCGAGTGTTTTTCGTAAT
The DNA here is from genome assembly GCF_001876935.1 of Asparagus officinalis. Classification (NCBI taxonomy): domain Eukaryota; kingdom Viridiplantae; phylum Streptophyta; class Magnoliopsida; order Asparagales; family Asparagaceae; genus Asparagus; species Asparagus officinalis. Next base: position 62,989,241 of record NC_033802.1, read on the forward strand.
CACCTAAAAACTGGGTCAGCTTTCAAAATAAAATTAGTTTAATATAAAATTGGATTAGGACCAGTCTTCACCTAGTTTTAAACAAAAAGACACCATAAAACCAATTTAGCGTTGGACCAACGGTTTTCTTTTCTTTTCTTTTCTTTTGTGGGGAGTGGGGGTCCAATACTAAACTAATTAGAGTGGATAAAATGGGAACCCCTTCGAGTGTTTTTCGTAATCACCTAAAAACTGGGTCAG